>NC_066574.1:2796399-2906399 GCF_024679095.1 Eriocheir sinensis | reverse complement strand
TTTCAGACGCAAATGAGCTAAGGACATCTAGCGTTTAGTATAGGAAAGGCAGTGATGTGCTGGACTACAATATGTGTGTATGTGTATAAGGGAGTGAAGGAGTACCAGGGAACATTTTGAGGGGGACTGAAGGAGGTTTAGATCGGTATTATAAGACAGTTTCGCTTCTCACATTAACTGTTTCTAAAGGTCAGAGGGGGTCAATGGGGTTCTAATGAGTGTTTCTTTAGGTTCACGGTACAGAGGAAGGGTCAGACTACCACCAGGGTCATAAAACTACCCCTGGAAATGCCCACAACTCTTACGAAAGCCTTGTCAAATCAACCAGCCATTCAGCCAGTCAGTAAACCAGTCAGCCTTCCAACCAACCAATCAGCCAGCCAGCCAACCAGTCAGCCAACCAACCAACCAACCATTCAGCCAGTCAGTCAGCCAGTCAGCCTGCCAACCAACCAATCAGCCAGCCAGCCAACCAGTCAGCCACCAGCCACCAGCCAGCCGTCTCATGCATACCAACACGCCCATGCACACTCAGCCATGTTCGATTCAGGCCAATTATGAGAGCGGGAAATTATGCATGAAGGCCGCCAATGGTTCCTCCCTCCTTTTTTTTGGGTTGGTCAAGGTAGGTAGGTATCATTTTTGTGCCGGTAATTGGAGTCGAAGGCATAAAGATGGAGAGAGAATGGGAAGAAAGAAAGAAAGAAAGAAAGAAAACGTTAGCTAGGAGTTTATGTTTCCGCTGCCTCCTTCTCTTCATTCCCCCCCAAAAAAAAATCATAATAAAAGGTAATGAGTTTAAATTGAGGGAAGTTATGAGTACGAAAATGCACAGACAAATTATGGGAAAAAAAGGGAAAAAAAGGAAGGATTAAGCTTGCGCACAAATGTTCCAGATTCATAAAAAAAGACGTAGCGAAGAAAAAAATTAATAAGAGTAAGAAGAGTTTAAAAGAGATGAAAGTTAAGAGACGAAAAATGCATAAAAAGAGAAAGAGAAATTAAAGGAAAAAAGGGAAAAAAAGGAGGAATTAAGCTTGCGCACAATTGTTCCAGATTCATAAAAAAAGACGTAGATAAGAAAAAAATTGATGATATTAGTATGAACAATTTAAAAGAGAGGAAAGTTCAGAGCCAAAAAATGCATAAAAAGAGGAAGAGAAATAATAGAAAAAAAGAGAAAAAAGAGAAGTATAAAATAAATTGCCTCTTAGTAAATTCATAAAAAAAAGACGTAAAGAAAAAAATTGATGATAAGAGTAAGAACAGTTTAAAAGAGATGAAAGTTAAGAGACGAAAAATGCATAAAAAGAAAAAGGAAAATTATAGGAAAAAAGAGAAGAAAGAGAAATATAAAAAAAAAACTGCCTATTATCAAATTCATAAAAAAAGACGTAAAGAAAAAAATTGATGATAAAAGTAAGAACAGTTTAAAAGAGAGGAAAGTTTAGAGGCGAAAAATGCATAAAAAGAGAAAGGAAAATTATAGGAAAAAAGAGAAGAAAGAGAAATATAAAAAAAATTGCCTATTAGTAAATTCATAAAAAAAGACGTAAAGAAAAAAATTGATGATAAAAGTAAGAACAGTTTAAAAGAGAGGAAAGTTTAGAGGCGAAAAATGCATAAAAAGAGAAAGAGAAATAATAGAAAAAAAGAGAAAAAAGAGAAGTATAAAAAAATACCTATTAGTAAATTCATAAAAAAAAGACGTAAAGAAAAAAATTGATGATAACAGTAAGAACAGTTTAAAAGAGAGGAAAGTTTAGAGGCGAAAAATGCATAAAAAGAGAAATAGAAATTATAGGAAAAAAGAGAAAAAAATAGAAGTATAAAAATCCCCTATTAGTATTCCTGCTTCGTACAAAAGACATAGAAAAAGATAAGTGAAGATATAAAGTAATACGATTTTAAAAAGGGGGAAATCAAGAGCCCCAAAAATCCATAAATAAAGAAAAAAATAGGAAAAAGGGGGAAAAAGAAAAAAAAAGGTGCTTCTGTCCTGTTCAATTGCCGTAGACAAAAAAAATGCATTGAAGAGAAAGAATTATGCAAAACCCTCTTGTTGAAACGGAGAGAGAGAGAGAGAGAGAGAGAGAGAGAGAGAGAGAGAGAGAGAGAGAGAGAGAGAGAGAGAGAGATACAGAGAGAGAGAGAGAGAGAGAGAGAGAGAGAGAGAGAGAGAGAGAGAAAGAATGGATGAATGAAGAGAGAGAGAGAGAGAGAGAGAGAGAGAGAGAGAGAGAGAGAGAGAGAGAGAGAGAGAGAGAGAGAGAGAGAAAGAAAGAGAGAGAGAGAGAGAGAAAGAAAGAAAGAAGAATGAATGAATGAATAAAGGAAGAAAAGAAAGAAGAATGAGAGAGAGAGAGAGAGAGAGAGAGAGAGAGAGAGAGAGAGAGAGAGAGAGAGAGAGAGAGAGAGAGAGAGAGAGAGAGAGAGAGAGAGAGAGAGAGAGAGAGAGAGAGAGAGAGAGAGAGAGAGAGAGAGAGAGAGAGAGAGAGAGAGAGAGAGAGAGAAGCTAATCCCTGCCCATTGCCGCTTCTAAAAGGAAAAAAAAGAAAAAAAAATTATAGGAAGGGGAAAAAAAAGAGAGGGAATAAAGCCAACGTCTGCATATTTCCGCTCATAAAAAAGAAACAATGGAGAAGTGAACCAAAAGTCTTTAATTGGAACTTTTTTTTACTGAATGGTTACTTTTTTTTACCTCCTCCTCCTCCTCCTCCTCCTCCTCCTTATTCTTCTTCTTTTGCTTTTTTCTTCTTTTTTTCCTCTTCTTCTTTTCCTTATTTTTTTTTATCTTTTTCGTTTTCTTCTTTTTCTTCTTCGATTTCATTTTCTTCTTTCTTTTTAGTTTACTTTTTTCTTTTTCTATTTCTTCTTTATCTTTTTCTTCTTCTTCTTCTTCTTCTTCTTCTTCTTCTTCTTCTTCTTCTTCTTCTTCTTCTTCTTCTTCAACCTTTCGAATTTCGTCTCAGTCATAGCTGGACAATCTTTTTTTTTTTTCGAATAGTTTAGTTATTTTTTCTTGTTTTTAACCTTCGACTTGACTTTTCTTTCAATAATAGATAAAAGAAATTCGAATGTCTCCGTTTTTTCCTTCTATTTCTTCAACCTTGCGACTTTTTTCCTTCAATAATAGTTAGATAATCTATTCTTTTCGTATGGTTGTTGTTGTTCTCTTTTCAAAATTCAACTTTCTCTTCAACAATAACAAGACAATCTTTTTTTTTCCAATAGTTAAGTTTTTTCCTTCTATTTCTTCAACCTTTCGACTTTCCCTTCAATAATAGTTAGAAAATCTTTTCTTTTCGTATGGTTGTTGTTGTTTTCTTTTCAAAATTCAACTTTCTCTTCAATAATAACGAGACAATCTTTTTTTCCAATAGTTAAGATTTTTCCTTCTATTTCTTCAACCTTTCGACTTTTCCTTCAATAATAGTTAGATGATCTTTTCTTTTCGTATGGTTGTTGTTGTTTTCTTTTCAAAATTCAACTTTCTCTTCAACAATAACTAGACAATCTTTTTTTTCCAATAGTTAAGTTTTTTTCCATTCTCTTTGACCTTTCGACTTTCAATAAGTTAGACTTTTTCTTTTTTTTACGTATGGTTTCGTTTTTCCTTTTTTTGTTCAACCGTTCGACTTTCCTTTCAATAAGAGACAAAAAAGCGAAAGGTTCCGTTTTTCCTCCATTTTCTTCAAACTTCAACACTTTCCTTTCTCAACGGAGTGACAGAAATAGTTCGACAATTTTTGCTTTTCGAATGCCTCCGATCATTTTTCTTCGCCCTTTTCTTTTTCTTATTTTTACCCCCCTTCTTACGGACTAACAAAGACAATTCAATAGAGTGGTTCCCTTCTTAGTGTCTCTCTTTCTCCCTTCTTCACCTTTCGACATAACTCTCTACGGACAAACATTTTAACACTAAGGGTTGCATTGTAAGACATTTCGCCGCCCAAAAACACATATTTGGCAAGGCTTTCGTAGGAGTTGTGGGCATTTCCAGGAGAAGTTTTATGACCCTGGTGGTAGTCTGCATGACCCTTCTTCTGTACCGTGAACCTCAAGAAACACTCATTAGAACCCGACTGACCCCCTCTTTGGCCTTTTGAAATAGCTGATGTGGGAAGCGAAAGTCTTATAAAACTGACCTAAGGCGAAATGCTAAAAAAGAAAGAATATTAAAAGAAAGAAGCTTTGCCAATTAATTAAGCCACAAAAAAATAGGTTACTCGATCCATGTAAGACTAACAAATTAAAAATGTTAAAAATGGAAAGTAAAGAAAAAGAATTCCCTGTAACTTCGTAACCTGAATACTTCTACGAAAAAATGTGGAAAAATTCTTAACTTCTTTGTTTGGTATTACTCTCTCTCTCTCTCTCTCTCTCTCTCTCTCTCTCTCTCTCTCTCTCTCACTTTATCGGAATACCACAACTGGGGAAGGAGGAGGAAAAACAGGGAGAAAAGGAGGAGGAGGAGGAGGAGGAGGAGGAGGAGGAGGAGGAAGGACGGAAGGAAGGAAGGAAGGAGGGAGAGAGAAACACACACAATAAGAACAATGGAGAAGGAAGTGGACTGAATGGACGGAAGAAGAGAAGAAGAAGAGGAGGAGAAGGGAGAAGAAGGAAAAACAGGGAGGAAAGGAGGAGGAGGAAGAAGAAGGGAAGGAAGGACGGAAGGAAGGAGGGAGAGAGAGACACACACAATAAGAACACTGAATGGACGGAAGGAGAGAAGAGGAAGAGGAGGAGGAGGAGAAGGAAGAAGAGGAGGAGGATAGCAACACACACAACGAAGCAAGCCAAGAATAACATGCTAGAACAAGAACAAGAAGAACAAGAACACGGTAAAAGAAGCTATAGTTATCGAAGAACATCAACAAGACCAAGATAAAGAATAATAAGATCAACAACAACAACAAGAACAACAAGAAAGAAGCTATAGTTGTAGTTGTAGTCTTGAGGTCAACTTGGGCGCGCACGCATGGGCCTGAACGGGAGGAAAACGGAGCGCAGAAGCGGATCGCGGCGCATGCATTGTGGCCGGGCGGGCGGGTGGGTAATTGCGAGCGGGCTTCTAACAGGCCTCCATTACGGACCAATTAGCGTATATCCTCCGTCCAGGGCCACCGCTGCCGCCTAATGATACTAATGACCCTTGTTTAGTGCCCCGGTAATGCTCTCCCGGTTTATGGGCCGAGGATTAAAAATGGGCTAAGTGTGATACTGGTGAATGCTGGAGCCGTTTCTCTCTCTCCCACTGTCTCTCTCTCTCTCTCTCTCTGTTTTGTGGGGTATCTCTGTTTATGCCTATGGTGAAGGGAGTGGGGGGGGAGGGGGGGGTGTACGGAGGGTGAGGAAGAGGAGAGAGGGGGGCATGGATGAGAGGATAGAGGGAAGAAAGGGGAGAGAGAGAGAGAGAGAGAGAGAGAGAGAGAGAGAGAGAGAGAGAGAGAGAGAGAGAGAGAGAGAGAGAGAGAGAGAGAGAGAGAGAGAGAGAGAGAGAGAGAGAGAGAGAGAGAGAGAGAGAGAGAGAGAGAGAGAGAGAGAGAGAGAGAGAGAGAGAGAGAGAGAGAGAGAGGAAAAGAAAGTGCAAGGGAGGGATGTGACAAAACAACAACAAGAAAATCAAGAACAAGGACACGAAATTAAGAAAAAGTAAATCAGACGAAAAGAAAAATTAACAGAAAACTCCAAAAAGAAAAAGAAGATTAAAAAGGATGAAAAAAAAGAAGAGATGAAAGGGAGAAAGGAATAAAACAGAATAGCAAAATAAAATGAAGGAGACGAGAGGAGGGAGGAAGAAGAAGTCAACGAGGAGAGGGAAGGAAGAAGAGAAGGAGGAGGAGGTGAAGGAGCAGCGTTGAAAGATTATCGTACTCACCACATCGTCTTTATTACTTTTAAGCCTCAAACTCTCGTACCTACACTAATAACGATAGACAATTGAAGTTAGCGTTAAAACTCCTATTTATTGATGTTGGTTTGTTTGTTTTTGCTATAGTTATTGATCAGCAACTACGGTAATGCAATGCGATAAGTACGATAATTTGCCAACGCTGAGGAGGAGGAGGAGGACGAGGAGGTGGTGATGGCCGTGGCTTCGAAAACTTTTTCAATTGAAGTCGACGGTTCACAGCGAGTCTCCTTTCCTTCCCTTGCCTCGGTGACTCTTGAGCTGCCCTCACCGACCCATCCACACACACACACACACACACACACACACACACACACACACACACACACACACCTTTTCATCTTCATCGTCTTGTTTTCTTTTTTTCTTCCTTTTTCAATTATTTTCTTCCTTTTCCTCAACGTCTTTCTTTTTGCTCTTCTTTTTTTTCTTTTTCTTCTTTTTCTTCTTCTTCTCAATCATCTTCGTCTCATTTTCTTTTGCTTTTGATTTTCGTTGTTTTTTCTCTCTCTCTCTCTCTCTCTCTCTCTCTCTCTCTCTCTCTCTCTCTCTCATCCATCACGTGACCACACCATTGGGCAAACCACACACACACACACACACACACACACACACACACACACACACACACACACACACACACACACACACACAAGGGGATTCGAACTGAGTACATTCCATTAGCACAACTTAATCTGTTTGTCAGCCAATAATCGGAAACTTTTCTCCTCTTTTTTCTTTCAATTTAAGAGGTAGAGGAGGAGGAGGAGGAGGTGTGAGACTGTCCAGAGGGGTGTGACATTTACTGATTAGAGTCTCCAGAGTAATGGAATGGATGGGAAAGGAAGAGAAAAGGGAAAGAAAGAAAGAAGGGAAGGAGTAAAGGAATGAAGGGAGAGGAAAGGAAAAGAAAGTAAGGAAAAGACAGGAGAGGAAAGGAAGGAAGGAGATCTAAAGAGGAATGCAATGGTTGGGAAAGGATGGGATAGGAGAGGAAAGGAAAGGAAAGGAGAAGAAAGTAAGAAAGGAGATTTAAAGGGAAATGCAATGGTTGGGAAAGGATGGGATAGAAAACGAAAGGAAAGGAAGGAAAGGAAAGGAAAGGAAGGGAAGGAAAGGAGAAGAAAGTAAGGAAAAGACAGGAGAGGAAAGGAAGGAAGGAGATCTAAAGGGGAATGCAATGGTTGGGAAAGGATGGGATAGGAGAGGAAAGGAAAGGAAAGGAGAAGAAAGGAAGGGAAAGACAGGAAAGGAAAGGAAGGAAGGAGATATAGTAGGAAATGCAATGGTTGAGAAAGGATGGGAAAGGAAACGAAAGGAAAGGAAGGAAAGGAAAGGAAAGGAAAGGAAAGGAAAGGAAGAAAAGGAGAAGAGTAAAGGAATTGATGGGAAAGGAAAGGAAGGAATGATGGAAGTTGAGGGAGTGTATGAAGAAGGAAGGAAGGAAGGAAGGAAGGAAAGATGGATGGAAGGAAAACTGGACGAAAGAGAAGAAAAAGAAGAAGAAGAAAAGGAAAAGAGGAGATTAAAAGGATAATTAAAATACATATAAACTGCAAAAAAGTAAAAAAAAAATAAGAAAATGTCGAAAGATAAAATGACCAAGAAAAAGTATGAAAGTAGGAACATAATTATAAAAAAAAAATAATAATTAAGTGTTTGCAAAAGAGAATTATAAAAATAACATAGATATAAATGGAAATAAAAGAGAAGACAAAACAATATACAAAAAAAGATCAAGAAAAAAAAAAGACCAGCGGAAAAGAAGAAAGTTGAAGAAAATGAGAAAAAGGAAAGAAAGAAAAGAAAAATAAAGGGGAGGTGAAAGGACAAGGAGGAGGCAATTAAGGAGAGGACAAAAGTATGAGGAAGAGGAGGAGGAGGAGGAGGAAGGAAAATGAGGTGAGCCGTATATACATACTCTCTCTCTCTCTCTCTCTCTTTAACACACACACACACACACACACACACACACACACACACACACACACACACACGAAGACAAAGGAATAAAAAATAAAAATAAATAAATGAAATAAATGAAATAAAAAAATAAAATATATAATGTAAGAGATGACAACAATAACAACAACAACAACAAATTCGAAGGAAATAAATAGAATACACAAACAATGGAAAGAAAAAGGAAAAGAAGAAGAGAGAGGAGGAGGAGGAGGAGGAGGAGGAGGAGGAGAAGAGGAGGAGGAGGAGGAGGAGGAGACATTTAGGATACGGACACGGTTCCAGACACCTCTTTATTTTTAAGGAGGGAGGGAAAAGGGGGGAAGAAGAAGAAGAGGAAAAGGAAGAGGAGGAGGAGGAGGAGGAGGAGGAGGAGGAGGAACACCGCCAACACCGACACGTTTCCATTCGTTGGCTAAATTAGTTCGTCTGTGAAGAAGAAGAAGAAGAAGAAGAAGAAGAAGAAGAAGAAGAAGAAGAAGAAGAAGAAGAAGAAGAAGAAGAAGAGGAAGAAGAAGAAGAAGAAGAAGAAGAAGAAGAAGAAGAAGAAGAAGAAGAAAGAAGAAGAAGAAAGAAGAAGAACAAGAAGAACAAGAAGAGGAAGAAAATAAAGAGAAGGAAAGGAAAAAGAAAAGGAAAATGAAATGAAAATGAGAAAAAAAGAGAAGGAAAAGAAAAAAAAGAGGAAGAAAAACAGAAAAAGAAAAAGAAATACAAATGAGAAGAAGAAAAAAAGAAAAGAAAATTAAGAGAAAAGGAGAAAGAAAAAAGAAAAAAAGAAAGAAAGAAGGTAGGGAGTATTTTCGCAAAGCACTCAAGACATAAAACGTGCAAGAAAAGTCACTATATATTTTTCTTTCTCTTCTTTTTTCTTTCTTTTTTTTTTTGGTCTTTTGTATTTTCATTCGTGTTAATGAATTCCCGGGAACAACGAAATCTCTCTCTCTCTCTCTCTTAATTTCACTCCCCTTACTCTTTTTCCTCTCCAGTTTCATCTTTTTCTTTCTTTTCCTCTTTCCTTCTCTTCTTCATTTTTATTTTCCTTTTTTATTTTTATTTTTCCTTCCATTCTTCTGTTTTTTTGCTTATCCTTCTTTTTTTCTTCTTCTTTTTTCTTTTTCCTCATCTTCTTTTCTTCATCCTTCTCTTCTTTTTTTCTTCTTCTTCTTCTTCTTCTTCTTCTTCTTCTTCTTCTTCTTCTTCTTCTTCTTCTTCTTCTTCTTCTTCTTCTTCTTCTTCTTCTTCTTCTTCCTCCTCCTCCTCCTCATACCAACTTCATTTCATCCTCCTCTTCCAACTCTTTCATTTCCCTTATCCCCTCTATTGCTATCTCCTCCTCCTCCTCCTCCTCCTCCTTCTTTAAAGTCCACCTCTCTTATCGATCGTCATGAATATTCTTGCAATTTATCTGAATCAAGTTTTCTTTCTATTTACGTTTTCCTTCCTTCCTTCCTTCCTTCCTTCTTTGATGCTGGTGTTTTACCTTTCTCGCATCTATTACTCCTCCTTCTCCTCCTCCTCCTTCCTTACTTCATCTCTTTGTTCGTCAGCTTTTTTTATTTATTTATTTTTCCTTCCTTCCTTCCTTCCTTCCCTCCTTCATTCCTTTGTTTCTGGTGTTTTATCTTCCCCGTATTTATTCTCCTTCTTTCTTGCTTCCTTCGTTCGCTCATTCCACTGCTTTTCTCTTTCTTCCTTCCTTCCTTCCTTCCTTTTTTCACTCCTCCTTCACGCAATAACTCTTTCCTTCTTCTTTGTCTCTCATTCTTCACACATCTTCCTTCCTTCCTTCATTCATTCATTCCAATGCATTTCCCTTTCTTTCTTCCTTCCTTCCTTCTTTCACTCCTCCTTCACGCAATAACTCTCTCTCTCTCTCTCACACACACACACACACAAATACACACACACACACACACACACACACACACACACACACACACACACACAGCCTAGGAACACTCGCACATACATACATCAAAAATATGTATACACTGTCAGACAAGATAATTGCGTACACACACACACACACAGACACACACACACACACACACACGCGCACACAAACACACGCAGACACAGACTTTTAATTGCAATCATAACAAAATGGGGTAAGAGAGAGAGAGAGAGAGAGAGAGAGAGAGAGAGAGAGAGAGAGAGAGAGAGAGAGAGAGAGAGAGAGAGAGAGAGAGAGAGAGAGAGAGAGAGAGAGAGTATACAGGTGTGTGTTTGTGTCGCAGGTGTGTGTGTGTGTGTGTGTGTGTGTGTGTGTGTGTGTGTGTGTGTTCCTTACGTGATGCAACACCCCCTTGTCTGACTCACCCTGACGAAATAATCTTATTCTTTTTCCTAGAGTTTTTATTATGTTCTTCCTTCCCACATTGCGACACGCTGTGGGTTTGTATTCTCAGAAGATTCCGCCTCTCACATCAACCAATCCCAAAGGCCGAAACGGAGATTAAACGGGTTGTAATGGGTGTGTTTTTAGGTTCATGGTACAGTAGAAGGGTCAGACTACCACCAGGGTCTTAAGAGTACCCATGAAAATGCCCGCAATCCCTACGAACGCCTTGGCAAGTAGGTGAACTTAGGCGTCGAAGTGTTTTGGAAATATGAAATTCGTCAGACGCTTCCGCCGAAAGGGAGATCACTTCGGTTTCAATGAGTCTTTATTTTGGTTCATGGTACAGAAGAAGGGTCAAACTACCACCAGGGCCATAAGAGTACCCATATAAATACCCACAAATCCTACGAGAGCCTTGTCAAATAGGTGAGCTTGGGCACCGAAATTGTTTAAGTCGGTGTTCTTACGTGCTTCCGCCTCTCAATCAGCTATTCCCAAAGGCCAAAAGGGAGATGAATCGAATTTTAATGTGACTTCTTTTTAGGTTCATGGTACAGAAGAAGGGTCAGACTACCACCAGGGCCATAAGAGTACCCATATAAATGCCCACAAATCCTACGAGAGCCTTGTCAAATCGGTGAACTTGGGCACCGAAATTGTTTAAATCGGTGTTCTTACGTGCTTCCGCCTCTCAAATCAACCATTCCCAAAGGCCGAAAAGGAGATGAATCGAATTTTAATGTGACTTCTTTTTAGGCTCATGGTACAGAAGAAGGGTCAGACTACCACCAGGGCCATAAGAGTACCCATATAAATGCCCACAAATCCTACGAGAGCCTTGTCAAATAGGTGAGCTTGGGCACCGAAGTGTTTAAAAGAATGAGGTCGGTATTCTGACAAGCTTCCGCCTCCCACATCAACTACGTACTTCTTAAGGTCGAAAGGGAGATCAATCGGGTTTTAATGAGTCTTTATTTAGGTTCATGGTACAGAAGAAGGGTCAGACTTACACCAGGGTCATAAGAGTACCCATGAAAATACCCACAACTCCTACGAAAGCCTTGTCAATTAAGTGAGATTGGGAGCCGAAGTATTTAAATATATATGAGGACGGTATTCTCAAAAGCTTCCGTCTCTTGTCTCACACCAAGTATTTCCAAAGCGACTGTTTCCTTAGGTTTATGGTACAGAAGAAAGGTCAGACTACCACCAGGGATATAAGAGTACCCACAAATACGTGAGGTTGGGCGCCGTAATGTTTAAGAATACGACTTTAGTCACTCAGTCTCTTCACACCGCTGCGCCACACTTCCCTTCACACAGTAGCGACTCTTCCTTCCTTCCTTCTTGTAACGTTTTTTCTTCTTTCCTTCCTTTGTCTCGCCGAACGTTGCGACTCACTGTTTATCTTTCTCAGTGCTCGGCCTCGTTAGCGTGCGAACGTTTCCAGAGAGTTTGTCCTTCCTTCCTTCTTTCCTTCTTTCTTTCAACATTGTGACTGTATTCTTTTCTTGATTTTTCGTCCCTTCGATGTATCTGCGCTTAACTCTGCATGTGTTTTGTACTAATTAACTCTTTTTTTTAATCTTGCGAACGTTTCTCAAGTGTTTGTCCTTCCTTCATTCATTCATTCAATATTGTGAGTGTATTCTTTTAATTCCTTGTTTTTCGTCCCTTCGATGTATCTGCGCTTAACTTTGCATGTGTTTTGTACTAATTAACTTTTTTTTTTAAATCTTGCGAACGTTTCTCAAGTGTTTGTCCTTCCTTCCTTCCTTCATTCAATATTGTGAGTGTATTCTTTTAATTCCTTGTTTTTCGTCCCTTCGATGTATCTGCGCTTAACTTTGCATGTGTTTTGTACTAATTAACTAGCTCTTTTTTTAAATCTTGCGAACGTTTCTCAAGTGTTTGTCCTTCCTTCCTTCCTTCAATATTGTGAGTGTATTCTTTTAATTCTTTGTTTTTCGTCCCTTCGATGTATCTGCACTTAACTTTGCATGTGTTTTGTACTAATTAACTCTTCTTTTAAATCTTGCGACCGTTTCTCAAGTGTTTGTCCTTCCTTCCTTCATTCATTCAATATTGTGAGTGTATTCTTTTCTTTCTTTGTTTTTCGTCCCTTCGATGTATCTGCGCTTAACTTTGCATGTGTTTTGTACTAATTAACTTTTTTTAAAATCTTGCGAACGTTTCTCAAGTGTTTGTCCTTCCTTCCTTCATTCAATATTGTGAGTGTATTCTTTTAATTCTTTGTTTTTCGTCCCTTCGATGTATCTGCGCTTAACTTTGCCTCTGTTTTGTACTAATTAACTCTTTTTCTTTATCTTGCAAAAGTTTCTCAAGACTCTGTCCTTCCTCCCTTCCTTCCTTCCTTCCTTCCTTCCTTCAACATTGTGTCTGCATTCTTTTCTTTCTTTGTTTTTTCTTCCCTTCGATGTCAATGCGCTTAACTTCGCCTCTGTTTTGTACGAATTAACTCTTTTCTTAATCCTGCAAAAGTTTCTCAAGAGTTTATCCTTCCTTCCTTCCTTCCTCCCTTCCTTCCTTCCTTCAACACTGTGACTACATTCTTTTCTTTCTTTGTATTTGAGCTTGACTTTCTATACTTGTACTAATTAACTGGTTTTCTTTATTTTTACATTAAGTTTTTGTTTATTTTTTGTTCTTTTCGACAATTCTTCACTCATTTGTTTTTGTTTTCTCTCTTTTCTTCCTCTGAACACACCCACTCTTAACTTTCTGTCAAACAAATTAACTCTTTCTCTTTCCCTTTTCCTCCTCTTTAATTAACATAGTTTCTTCTTTCCTGCTCCTATCACACTTTGTTTCAATTTTCTCTCTTAAAAAGGAATCCTCACTTCTCGTTTTAATTTTCTCCCTTTCAACCCACCGACTCTTTTAACTCTCCGTCTCGTATCGTACCCCACAAACCTTACAAACACTATTCTGCTTCTTTTACACTTTGCTGCTTCTTCTCTTTACTCTCCTCAACAACTCTATTTCACTTCTCTTTATTTTTCTTTCCTTCAACCCATCGACTCTTTTAACTTTCTATTCATCTCGAGCCAACTAACTCTTGCTTTCCCTTAATATTCAATCACGTATCCGTCTCTATCGCTGTTTCTTCTGTTTACTCTTTTCAATAACGTTTAATTCACCACCTCAATCCCAAGTATCCTGATTCGTAACGGGGATTCTCAACTTTTATACCGCTCCCAAATAAGACTTTCCCTTCCTTCTAATTCCTTATCAAACACTTATCCGTCTCTATCACTTTGTGTCTTCTGTTTAATATCTTCAGCAACGCTCAATTCACCACCTCCATCTCAAGTATTTAGCCTGATTCGTAACGGAGCTTCTCAACTTTTATACCGTTCCCTAATAAGACTTTCCCTTCCTTCTAATTCCTTATCAAGTCACTTTG
This sequence comes from Eriocheir sinensis, assembly GCF_024679095.1. Lineage (NCBI taxonomy): Eukaryota > Metazoa > Arthropoda > Malacostraca > Decapoda > Varunidae > Eriocheir > Eriocheir sinensis. Next base: position 2,892,752 of record NC_066574.1, on the reverse strand, counting down.
TTTCTTGTGTTCATTCTCTTCAACAACGCTCGATTCAACACCTCAATCTCAAGTATCCTGATTCGTAACGGGGATTCTCAACTTTTACCGCTCCCTAATAAGACTCCCTTCCTTCTAATTCCTTCCCCTCGCCGGCAGAACGCAGTCTTACGAAGCCCCCCGACCAGCAAAGAAAGGGAAGGGTATAGTACAGGAAGACGGGAAGTTGGGAAAGGGTTGAGAGGGAGCAGGGTGATAGAAAAAAGGTAAAAAGATATGGGAGATAATGAGGAGAGGTGGAATGAATAGATGGCTGGAGTGTGTGTGTGAGTGTGTGTGTGTGTGGGAGTGGGTGCAAGGGTAATGGGTTGGGCGAAGAAGTAATGGAGGGAACGAACGCAAAGAACGGCAAAGAAAGGCAGGCAAGGAGTGTAGCTACGCGAAATATGCAAACAACCCGAATTCCAGACGCAGACGAGGCCGGGGCAGGTCGTGAAAACTTTGCCTTAATTCTATATAAACTTGAGGATAAGCGTTTTTCTTCTCCGTCCTCCTCCTCCTCCTCTTCCTCCTCCTCCTGAACGTCTCCCGGAATTTTGCCAACTCACGTCCGCCTCCACGGTAACGCGAGGGAAGAGAATAGGAGGAAAATGTTAGCCTTCGTTTTAATGGACTACTTAACCCGATAGCAGCGATGGACCAAATTTGTGGCTTTGCCGTGCACCAGCGACGGGCCAAATTTCTGCCATGATATAAACACACACAAAAAATAGCGTTTAAGAAACATGATTACAGCATCTACTAGGTTAAGAAAATTTGTAACTCCTCAGGATCTTAAAGGAGTTGCCCGTTATATCTTGTCACTCCATGCTACAGAGAAATATACAGCTGCTCCCAGTTGTATTGCTCCCCTGAGACTGTTAATCCCTACATCGTCCAGAAATTGACCTCTCTTCTGGCGTCTTTTTTTTTTCTTTTGTTATTGTTTTTGTTTCACCTTTGAGCTGCCTCCCTTACTATAAAAAAAATGGAAACTACTCACCTTCTCTTCAACGCATCACTTCAGAAAAATAATTTGTTACTCCTTATAGAATTAACGTTGAAGAGACATTCAGCTACTCCCTAAATGAATGAAGGTTGCAGAGACGGGAGACAAGCTGCTCTTTAACGCATTACTCCAAAAAAAATAGCGTTACTCCTTATAGAATTAACGTTGAAGAGACATTCAGCTACTCCCTAAATGAATGAAGGTTGCAGAGACGGGAGACAAGCTGCTCTTTAACGCATTACTCCAAAAAAAATAACGTTACTCCTTATAGAATTAACGTTAAAAAGACACTCAGCCCTTTCCCAAGTGAATGAAGGTTGCAGAGACGGGAGACAAGGATGGGGATGATGCAAGGAAGAAGGGAGAGGAGAGGAAGGAGGGCGAAAAGGTAAGGAGGTATGAAAAGAAGAAAGAAGAGAAGGTGGGATACTACAAAGAAGGGAAAGAAGAAAGAGCTGAAAGAAAGGAGAAGGGAGGGAAAGGTGATAAAACTGAGGAATGAGGAAACAAAAGATGAAAGGAAGGAAGGCAAAAGGGGAATGAAGGATGAGAGGAGGAAAGACATCTGGAGACTCCCGCTGATTGAACTGTAGCCGCCTAAGATCCAAGAGGTACGGTACTAAACGGGCTGGACCTTTGGCTACTCTAGTATTGTCGAAGGTGGGTCATCATAGGGAGTGAGTGTGGTGGACCAGAGAGGTAATAACTAGGTGTGTGCGTGTGACAGTATTGGGGAAAGGTCGGGGGCAGTATGGGAGTGCCAGATGGACAAAGGAAAGGTTGGGATTAGGAGGAAATGAGGGGAAGGAAGGGGAGGGGTAGGGAGGGAGGAGGTGGAGTTAAAGGGGAAGGAAAGGGAAGGAGGAGGAGGAGGAGGAGAAAGAGGAGAAAAAACGAGACACGAGAAAAAAAGGAGGAAAGGAAAAATTAATGAAGGAGAAAGAGGAGAAAGGGAAGGAGGAAAAGAATACGACGGAGAAGGAAAGGAGGAAAGGAGAGAGGACGGAGAAGAGGAAAAGGAGGAGGAGAAGCAGAAGGAGAAAGAAGAAATAGGAGAAAAAAGGAGGGGGCGAGGGAGGAGGAGAAAAAGCAGGAGGAAGGAGAAACGGAAGCAAAAGACTTTAAAAGAGAGAGAGAGGAAGAGCGGGAGAGAAGAAATAGAGAGCCTCACAGAATGCTAAGAAGTTTGAAGTTGAGGGAGAAGTGTTTTTGCTACATTCACTGAGGACGGAGAGGGAAAGGACCGGCGTAGAGTTGTCCCAAGCGCGGAAGTGACTCACCAAACTTTCCCCTACCGAACTAGGAAGACCTGAAGACCTACCACAACACAAGAGAGACTGACAATCCTACTACCACTACCACTACCACTTGGAACTCACGGGGATGGTGGTGTCATAAGCATGGAGGTAGAATTGGTGGAGTCGACACGGCCCACTAATCCCATTCAGAAGTAGAAGAACAAGAACAAGAACAAGAACAAGAACAAGAAGTACAAGAACACGAACAAGAAGAACAAGAACAAGAAAAATGAGAACAAGAACAAGAAGAAGAAGAAGAAGTGGAGGAAGAGCGGTAGAGAAAGGAGTTGAAGGAGGAGGAGGAGGAGGAGAACAAAAGGAGAGAGAGAGAGAGAGAGAGAGAGAGAGAGAGAGAGAGAGAGAGAGAGAGAGAGAGAGAGAGAGAGAGAGAGAGAGAGAGAGAGAGAGAGAGAGAGAGAGAGAGAGAGAGAGAGAGAGAGAGAGAGAGAGAGAGAGAGAAATAAAGAGACAGACATATGAAGAGGAAAAGAACGAACAGATATATGCAAAGAAGAGGAGGAAGAGGAGGAGGAAGAGGACGAGGAAGAGGAGGAGGAGGAGGCGGAGCAATAAAAATGATGAAAGAGAACGAAAACGCTAACACAGGCACATGAGAGACGAAAGGAAGAAAAATAAAATAAAAAGGAAGAGAAGGAGAACAGGAGGAGGAAGAGGAGGAGGAGGCAAGGAAAAGTGGAAAGAGAAATAGAAGAAGAAAAAGAAAGAAACAAGAATAACATAGAAGGAGAAGGAGGAAGAAACAGGAAACAGAGGAAGAGAAGGATAAAAGGAGAGAAAGAGAAGGAAAGAGAACAGGAAGAGGAGGAGAAAGGAAAGAAAAAACGAGAGGAAGAAATGGAAAGGAAGAAATAAAGAGGAGAAGGAGGAGGAGGAAGAAGGAAAGGAAGAGAGGAGAGAGAGAAGGAAAAATAAAAGGAAAAATAAAACTAGAGGAAACGAAAAGAGGAAAAAGAGAGGATTAAAAAGAAGGAGGAGGAGGAGGAGGAGGAAGAGGAGGAAAAAGAGGAGAGAAATCGAAGGAAGAAGAGAAGTAAAAAGAATATAAAGAGGAGAAAAAATGAAAGGAAAAGAAAGAGAAGAAGGAAATTGGAGAAACAGAGAAAAGAAGAAGAAAAAGGAGAAAGAAGGAGAGAATAAGAGAAGGAAGAGGAGGAGGAGGAGGAGGAGGAGGAGGGGGGAGGGAAGGTCATTCTCTCTCGGCCTTCAGGTTTAATCAGTCGAGTTCTTGGGTTCCCGGATCAGTAGAAAGAGGCTTGGGGGGGGGGGAAGGGGGGAGGGGGGGGCAGAAACGTGGGGGGCGCTGATGGCGGAAGCAGTAACGACGGAGAAGGAGGAGGAGGAGGAGGAGGAGAACAACACGAAGAGGAGGAGAAAGAACAAGAAGAACAAGAAGAACAAGAACAACAACAACAACAAGAACAAGATGAACAATTAGAAGAGAAGTATGGAGTAAGGAGAAGAAAAGAAATATAGAACAAGAACAAGAAGAAGAAGAAGAGGATGAGGAAGAAGAGGAGGAAACAGAACTACACAAGAAAAGAAATAAAGAAAATGTGAATACCAAGAACACTCCGAGATAAATAAGGAAGAGAGAGAGAGAGAGAGAGAGAGAGAGAGAGAGAGAGAGAGAGAGAGAGAGAGAGAGAGAGAGAGAGAGAGAGAGAGAGAGAGAGAGAGAGAGAGAGAGAGAGAGAGAGAGAGAGAGAGAGAGAGAGAGAGAGTGTTTTTTCTCGTTTATGTTATCACCTTCAAGCAAGCTAGAGAGAGAGAGAGAGAGAGAGAGAGAGTGTTTTCTTTCTCGTTCATGTTATCACCTTCAAGCAAGCTAGAGAGAGTGAGAGAGAGAAAGAAAGACAGGGAACGGACTGGACAGAAAACAGGAGACGAAAGCGAGACAGGAAACAGGGGAAGAGAACAACGGTCAAAAGAGAGAGAGAGAGAGAGAGAGAGAGAGAGAGAGAGAGAGAGAGAGAGAGAGAGAGAGAGAGAGAGAGAGAGAGAGAGAGAGAGAGAGAGAGAGAGAGAGAGAGAGAGAGAGAGAGAGAGAGAGAGAGAGAGAGAGAGAGAGAACACAAAGAGTCATTCCATAAGTCAGAGGGTTCGAGGGATGCTGGGATGCAGGGAGAGTATCAAAAGTGTAAGGAAAGTGTTGGGAAGGGCGAGATAGGGGGCGACGTGAAGGGGGGAGATGCTATGATGCTAGGGCGGAGGCTGGGGAGTGGATAAGGAAGGAAGAGGAGAGAAGAGAGGATGGGGAGATGATGGGAAGGGTGAGAAAAGAAGGGATGCTGGGAGAGATGGCAAAAAGTAAGAGTTGGTAAGGGCGAAAGGGGTAGGGCAGATGATGGGATGGGAAGGGGGAGCAGGAGATAATGAAGAGGAAGAGGAGGATGGGAGAGGGGAGAAGGCTAGGAGAGGAGAAAGAGGGGAGGTTAAGGACACATATAACAGGGTAAAAGGTACAGATGATGAGGGGAAGTATTACGATGATAGGAAGGAGAATGGGGAGGATGGGGAGGGGGAGGCTGGTGGAGGATGGGTGGGGAGGGGGGGGGGTGATTGATGGAAGGGATAAAGATCAGGGAAGATAGACAGAGACAGGCAGATAGAGAGAAGGACAGACAGGAGGAAAAAAAAGAAGTACACGAAGAACATTAAGAAGAACAAAAAGAAAAAGAAAAGAACTTAGCACACACAACTTCTCAGGGCAGGAAAGAAGAAGAAGAAGAAGAAGAAGAAGAAGAAGAAGAAGAAGAAGAAGAAGAAGAAGAAGAAGAAGAAGAAGAAGAAGAGAGATTATGCAAGTGGTGGCGAATGAATAAAGGAAGAGGAAGAGGAAGAAAAGAAGAGTTTTAAATGCGAAGGTTAAAATACAGGAGGAGGAGGAGGAGGAGGAGGAGGAGGAGAGAGAGAGAGAGAGAGAGAGAGAGAGAGAGAGAGAGAGAGAGAGAGAGAGAGAGAGAGAGAGAGAGAGAGAGAGAGAGAGAGAAGAGGAGGAGCAATTATCTAAGAGGAGGAGGTGAAGCGGCTCTTGAAAACGGGACCAAGAGGAAGAGGAAGAGGAAGAGGAAGAGGAAGGAGGAGGAGGAAGAAAGGAGGGAGGAAACGGAGAGGGGATGACCAACGCTTCAAGAGAGGATGAAAGGAAAGAAAAACGGAAGAGGAAAGGAAGAGGAAGGAAGGAAAGAGGAAGAAAGGATCGTTTGAACAAGGCGGAAGAGAGGAAAGAAAGGAGAGGGGAGAGAGAGAAAGGGAGAAGGAGGAAGGAGAGAAAAATCAAAGAGGAAGGAAAGAAGGAAGGAAGGAAATAAGGAAGAAAGAAAGGAAGGAAGGAAACAAAAAAAAGACTATATACAAAAACCAAGAGAAGAAGAAGAAGGAAATAAATAAAAAAAGGAGGTCGAGAGAGAGGGAGAAAGAGGAAGAGAGGAAGGAAGGAGATAAAAAAAAGAGGTAAGGAAGAAGGTAATCATTAGGAGGGAAGGGAATGAGTTAATTAATGGAAGAAAGGAGGGAAGGAGGGAAGGAGAGAAGAGGAAAAGTGAGAGAGAGGTGGAGAGAAAACTTGAATTAAATATCTTTGTTTAATTCTCTCTCTCTTCCTTTTCCTCTTCCTCTTCGTTTTCCTCTTTCTTTTTCCTTTCTTTCTTCCTTTTCCTCTTTCTTTTTCCTCCTCTCTCTTCCTCTTTCCTATTCAATCCTCTATCCTCCTGTCTTCCTTTATATTTCTCTATATCTATCTACTTATTTATCTTCACTACTACTACTACTACTACTACTACTACTACTACTACTACTACTACTATTACTTACGGATTCCACTGGCCAGGTACACTTCAGACTTCACACTTACCTGGAAAAGAAGAAAAAAAAGTAGATATTAATTAAAAGGTAATAATAATAATAATAATAATAATAATAATAATAATAATAATAATAATAATAATAATAATAATAATAATAATAATAATAATAATAATAATAATAATAATAAGAAGAAGAAGAAGAAGAAGAAGAAGAAGAAAAATAAAGAAAAGAAAAATACCTCTATCTATCTATATATCTTTTTATCTATCTATTTATCTATCTCTATCTATCCTCTTCTTTTCCCTTCTTCATCTTCCTCTTCATCATCTTTCTCTGTCATCCATTTTTTTTCTCCACGTCAATATTCTTCGCATCTTCATAATCTCTCTCTCTCTCTCTCTCTCTCACCGTTTCTTTTCTTGTTTTTCTTCTTCTTTTTTCCTTTTTTTCTTTTCTCTCGCCATCCATCCATCTTGCCAAAATTCGTTCAGCATTCCTCTTTTTTTTCTTTTTCTCTCACCTCCTCCTCCTCCTCTTCCTCCTCCTCCTCCTCCATTCTTTCCTTTCTGCAGTCATCCATTCATCATCCCAGTTACATTCCTTCTTCTTTTTCCTCTTCTCTCTTCTAATTTCCTTTTATTTTATCTTTCTCTTTGTCTGTCTGTCTGTCTGTCTGTCTGTCTGTCTGTATGTATGTATGTATGTGTATGTATAATCTCTCTCTCTCTCTCTCTCTCTCTCTCTCTCTCTCTCTCTCTCTCACACACACACACACACACACACACACACACAGTCCCCCAGCTCACGCGGTTCTCAGTTCGTAAAAGACCCTTCACCTGGACCCTCCTTCGACTCTACACAAGTTCGCTAATTCTCTCCCCTCAACTTTGCAAATGAATTGTAACTTGTGTAATGAAGATCATCACCCCGTAATTTACATGTGGCTGCCGGCAGAAGAGGAGGAGAAAATCGCTGTATGTCTGTGTCTGTGTGTGTGTGTGTCTGTGTCTGTGTGTGTGCGTGTGTGTGTGTGTGCCATGCTATGTAGCTGGGCAAGGGAAGGGAAGGGAATGAAAGGAGAGAGACGAAAGGATGGAGAAGGGAGGAAGGGAGAAAGGGCACAGAAAGAGATTGAGACAGTGTGACAGGAAAGCACAGATACATATAGATAATTAACTGCGGTGGCTGAGTGGTTGGCGTGCCGGGGCCGCGTACAGAAGGACACGGGTTCGAGTCCTGTCCGGCACCACAGATGGGATTGTTCAGTCACCGCCGAGTAGCTAAGTCTACCCACATGGCTCCGGGGGGCAGAGATGAGAGAGAAAGAAAACAAGGAAGAAGAGAACAGAAGATGAGAGGCCAGGACAGGGGAGAGGGAGGGGTGGGGGTATGCATAAATATCATGGGCTGTTTGAGGGCTGCTGTGCGTGTGTTTGCAGACCGTGAGCCTCGGAGTGAAGGACGCAGTGAGAGGAGCCTAAAAGTGCGTGAGGAGTCTAGTTCCCGCGTGACTGAGGTGGGCTGGAAGTGCCTGGCTGCGAGGGCTTGTGAGAGAAAGGTAGGTGTGTGGGTGGATAACGTAAAGGAAAGACTACAGGGATGAGAAAGAGGAATAGGAACAGTGAAAGAAAGGAAAGAAGAGGATAGAGAGGGTCAATGGAAGAGGCTGAGGGATGGGAAGTGCCTGGCTGCGAGGGCTTGTGAGAGGAAGAACAGGCGGGCGGTGGGAAGGTGTGAGGGTGGATAAGGTAAGGGAAAGACTACAGGGATGAGAGAGAGGAATAGGAACAGTGAAAGAAAGGGAAGGAGAGGATACAGGGGGTGAAAGGAAGAGCCGGAGAGATGGGAGAGGAAAAGGAAGAAGGAAATAGGAAAATAAAGAAAAGAGAAAATTGAGAGAGAGAGAGAGAGAGAGAGAGAGAGAGAGAGAGAGAGAGAGAGAGAGAGAGAGAGAGAGAGAGAGAGAGAGAGAGAGAGAGAGAGAGAGAGAGAGAGAGAGAGAGAGAGAGAGAGAGAGAGAGAGAGAGAGAGAGAGAGAGAGAGAGAGAAAGGGGGTGGGAGGGAGGAGGCTGCTCAGTGATGGATCTTAGCAAGGCCTTGACATTAATCTTCGGTTCATGCACTTCATTTATCAAACGCCCTCCTTCTTCCTTCCTTCATTCATTCCTTCTGTTTACCGCTCCTCCTGCCTCCCCCTCCTCACACCCACACAGGAAAAAGGGAGAAAATAGTGACTCAGGAATGAAATAAAAACAAGGATACAATGAGGAAAAAAGGGAAAAAGAAAAGAAGCCAAAAGAGATTAACTAAAGAATGGGAAAAAAATATATTATGAGAAGGAAAAGAGGAAAAGAGAAAAGGCAAAACAGGATCATATGAGAGGAAAAGGGAGAGAGAAAAACAGGTAAAAGAATATGCCCGAAAAATGAGATAGAGAAAGGAAAGGATATCATAAGAGGAAAAGAGGAAGAAAGGAAAAAGGGAAAAATAGTGACTCAGGAATGAAATAAAAAAAACAGGATATTATGAAGAAAAAAGGGAAAAAGAAAAAAAGACAAAAAAAGGAACTAAAGAATGATAAAAAAAAGTATATTATGAGAAGGAAAAAGGAAAAAGAGAAAAGGCAAAAAAATGACCGAGGAATGAAATGAAAAAATAAAGGCTGAGAGGAAAATGAAGTGAAAGAAGAGGAAGAAAAAGAAAAAAATCGAAAGAAAAACACAGCAGAAGAATCCGACGTCCGCCCCCTGACAGTGACGCAAAGGAGCCGGGTAATCAGAGTCGACAACTTGACGTAAATAGACGCGCGTGCCGCTCCTCACACGTGCCGACGAGGAAGTACTGGACAAGTGCCGCGTACCTCCGCCGCTAGTCACCTCTGATCAACGTTACCAGATCAACACACTCACCACATTGGATTTCCCGGCATCATCTTTTTTTTTTTTTACAACAAAGGAGGCAGCTCAAGGGCACAAAAAAAGGAAACAATAATAAAAAAAGCCCGCTACTCGCTGCTCCTAAAAACGAATCAGAAGAGTCAAAACTATTGCAAAAATCATCAACAATTTACGGTTTCAACCCCTTGACCGCGGATTTCCTACAAGAAGACATCACCTAGCTACAGGAATGGAACAAAAAGTGGCTGCTACAATTTAATGAGGAAAAATGTGGAGTCCTGCACCTTGGGAGAGGATATCCAGCACACCAATACCACATGGGAAACACTCCACTATCCACCACAGAGGCAGAGAAAGACCTGGGACTATATGTTACCAGGCTACCAGTGAAGGGATATCCAGCACACCAATACTACATGGGAAACACTCCACTATCCACCACAGAGGCAGAGAAAGACCTGGGACTATATGTTACCAGGCTACCAGTGAAGGGATATCCAGCACACCAATACCACATGGGAAACACTCCACTATCCACCACAGAGGCAGAGAAAGACCTGGGACTATATGTTACCGGCTACCAGTGAAAGCCGAATCCGTGCCAATAGCAGCGGACGGGTTAACGATAATTTTACTTGAATATCGTTACTTGTGTGGCTACGATAGTTTTTGAGACCGAAAACGATAGATGCATGATTAACGTACTATAAAAAAAAAGTCTGATCCATAACTGTTACAAAAAAACGAGTAATTAACGGTTTTTTATAATAAGAAGGAACGTGGTAAAAGACAATACAGCTAAAAGAAGAAAAGAAAATGAGAGAAACAATGAAAGAAAGAACATAGCCTTTATAAAGAAAAACGTCCTAACAAGAGTCACAAATGTTTGATGATACAAGTGGCTGTCCTTCCCCCCGACCACCCGGCCTCCACCAAGCGTCGAGGGAACACCGGTCAGCCAGCGCCGGGCATGAAGTGGCCTGAACATGACTCGTCTTGGCTTGAATTCAAATGACCCAATCAATCAACTTTCAACAAGAGACCAATCAGCGGGATGTTGCCACGCGCGCGCCCCCGGCTTCTTTTTTTTTCTTTCTTTGGTCGCCATATTAAGGGTCTCATTCTTCGACCCTACGCTTGCCTGCCTGGTTGAGTTGCCCTGAGCACCCCAGCACGCCACCACCCGACCCAACCTCCGTCCTAGCCCCTTCGCCTGTCCCGCCTTACATACATATTTAGACATGGCAGTACTTATAAAATTGTTAATAAGAGTGAAAATAATAACAACGGAATGGCAATAACACATTTAATAGAGGAAATATTAACAAATGTAAAGTGCTGCTCGTGAGAATAATTTACATACGCTGAGTTTATCTTATTGACCATTACGAGCACAGCACAGTCCTTGTAGCGGTCCGTCGTGCCTGTTTCCCTGTGTCGGTGATGCAGGTCCGTTTAACCCGTCCGCTGCGATTGGCACGGATTCGGCTTTCACTGGTAGCCTGGTCACATATAGTCCCAGGTCCTTCTCTGCCTCAGTGGTGGATAGTGGAGTATTTCTCATGTGGTATTGGTATGCTGGATAAACTCTCCCATGGTGCAGGACTTAACATTTTTCCGCATTGAATTGTAGCAGCCACTTTTTGTTTCATTCCTGTAGCTTGGTGAGGTCTTCTTGTAGGAAATCCGCAGTCAAGAGGTTAAGAAGGCGGCGAGCAAGTACTCCTCCTTGTCTGTGTGGCGTGGACAGTGCATGAGGCGAGGCGTATTAACGTCTGTGCCAGCACGCGTCAGACACAGGCACAGCCACGTCCGAGGCAGCCCAACGGTCGTCTAGCGGGGTGCAGGGTATCTCCGCATGACCCAAGGACCCAAGAGTCCCGCCGGCCATGTCCGGGCTCCCCTCGGCGGCCACGGGTGCCCGGGATAACTAATGAGTCGCGGGTCTTGCGTCAGGGCGGCGGCGCACGGGGCAGACCGATCCCCGCCACGCTGCCGGGCCGCCGATAAGCTGCCTCGTCGCCCCGGCTGATCCCTGGGCCTAGGGGATGATGAAGACGTGCTCTGTGTGTGTGTGTGTGTGTGTGTGTGTGTGTGTGTGTGTGTGTGTGTGTTTCGTGAAGGGCGGGGGCGCGGCGGCTCGGTGCCTGCCTGAGTCCCTGGCGTGTTGGGAACATCCGTCAGTGCAAGCATAACAAGCGTCTTATTAACCCAGCGGGACGGGAAGTAATGAGTTCTGGCCGCCGCCGTCACCCGCATGTGAAGTGAGCACCCTCATGTTTGCTATGCAGAGGGCCGACCCGACTCGCTTCAGCCTCCGCCAGAAAAGATTCCAGTTTGCTAATTGTACATCGCCTGCCAAGACTTGTCGAGAGATAGTGACATGTTTTTTTTCAGCTTTGAATATTTGTGTAATAGACCGGTTTATTTGTGTAATAGACCGGTTATATTTGTCAATCCGTTGATGGGTTAAAGGGTCTTGTCTTGTGGGGTGAGTGTCGCGTGTGTTGGGTGGTCTGAGGAGGACTGCATGGGCGGGGCTACCGGGAAGGGGCTGGGGGTAGGGGGGAGGCTGGGCAGGACAGGCTGAGGGTAATGGAGGAGCTGGGCTAGACAGGACAGACTGAGAGGGAGTAGTGGAGGGACTGAAACTGGGCTGGCGGGATGAGGGCTGGCGGTGGGGCTGCATGTTCTGGGCAGGACAGGCAGGAGATGCAGGACTGGGCTGGGAAGGAGAGACTGGGGGTAGTGAAGGGACTGAAACTAGGCTGGCGGTGAGGCTGCATGGGCTGGGTAGGGCAGACAGGAGATGCAGGACTGGGCTGGGAAGGAGAGGCTGGGGGTAGTGAAGGGACTGGAACTGGGCTGGCGGTGAGGCTGAATGGGCTGGGCAGGGCAGACAGGAGATGCAGGACTGGGCTGGGAAGGAGAGGCTGGGGGTAGTGAAGGGACTGGAACTGGGCTGGCGGTGAGGCTGAATGGGCTGGGCAGGGCAGACAGGAAATGCAAGGCTGGGTTAGGTCTTATAATTTATGTGTATTTTTAGGACTAGGGCTGCAGATTTTACCCCAATGAACCGTTTTAGTAGTAGTAGTAGTAGTAGTAGTAGTAGTAGTAGTAGTAGTATCATTATTATTATTATTATTATTATTATTATTATTATTATTATTATTATTATTATTATTATCATTATTATCATTACTATTATTATTACATCGCCACGGCTCAGACTAACTAACCGTCCATCACCTCGAGCAAAGACATGACAGGATATGGTGATGCTCAAGGGCTGGAGACTTCTCTGTCATCATTATCCACATCTTCACTATGATTCCTTTCAGTCACCATCTTTAAACAGGACACCTTACTTAAGACACCTCTCCTTCCGAAATTGACCTCTCTTTCGGCCACCTCTTTGGATTCTTTTTAGGAGCAGCAAGTAGCGGGCTTTTTTTTTATTATTGTTTCCTTTTTTTGTGCCCTTGAGCTGTCTCCTTTGTTGTAAAAAAAAATCAACAACATCAGCAAGGCGGTAAGTACGCAGAACACACACACTCCATGCATTCATAAACCTCGGTACTAACTTATGAATAGAACGCAGCATAAAAGTTTGATATATCGGAAACTCGCGTAATTATTGAGCCCGGTAACTTTGCATATTCAGAGAGTCGTGAGTCAGTGATGAGCCCTGATAAATATTCAATAGACGCATCGGTGCTTTTCCACCCTCAGTAGCAGGAGCAGGGGCAGCGTCGGTATACTCAGCAGCTTCCAAATCCCACATCAACTATATATTCCCAACAGCCAAAAAGGGGATCAATCGGGTTCTCATGAGTGTTTCTTTTGGTGTGTGTGGGGGGAGGGAGGGGGGTTTCTCTTCCTCTTCAAGTGTGTGATTTTGACCGATTTGTGTTCCTTCTCCCTCAAGTTTACCTCCATTTTTCTCCCTTTTCCTCCGCTCCTTTTCTGTTGTCTCTTATACCGAAAAGTACCTTAATCTTTCCTCTTTCTCCTCCTGTCTTCCTCTTTTTCCTCTCTCTCTCCGTTTCTCTGTTATCTCCATAAATATCAAGGTCTGTGTCCTATTCTAGTAGATACGTAGCTACATTCAAGAAGAGGTTAGATAAAGCCATGGATGGTGAGGTAAGGTGGGTTTGAGTGTACAGGAACTGCCTTGTATAGGACAACCGGCCTCTTGCAGACTCCTTACGTTCTTATGTACAATTAGTGACTCTCTCCCGCGCTGGACTTTCCCTTCCTCGTTCTACTCCCAAAGCAATATTGAAATTCCTCCTTTGTTCCGTTTCCGATAAAGAAGAAAAGGATAACAGCTCTAAGCCGCAGATTTTTGTCGACGTTTACACACAAATAAGACGAACTCAGCGAATATATGGAGCCAGGATTACCGTATAGCATGGACGCAGTGGCTCTCGAGGACCTCAACTGACTGAACGAAGAGCCCCGACTCACGACCATTAGCGACAGCCTCGGAAAAAATAGTTAATCTGTATCATCATGTAGAAGACGAACATAGGAGAAGGAGGAGAAAGAAGAGAAGGAGGAGATGAAGTGAAAAAGGGATAAAAGGAAATGGGAAAGAAAATAATGTTGAAGAGGAGGATGAGGAGTGAAAAAAAAGATAAAGAGATGGAAAAGAAAATCACGCAAAAGACGAAAAGAGGAGAGGGGGAGAAAAGCGAAAAAAAGAAGAAAAGATAGAAAAGAGAATCACATAGAAAACAAGAAGGTGGGAGTGCAAGAGGAGAAATAAGAAGGAAAAGCAATAAAGAAAATGTAGCATAGCAAATTATTGGTATTCCGCTCTGCAAAGGAGGAACTGAATGTAGAAAACTAAAAGAGAAGACATGAAAAGAGGAAGGAAAAAAAGAAACCCAAACTTATTATTATTGATATTCCAAGACACGCGAGTCAGCGAGGACAGGGATGAGCCGCGGCTGTCACCGGCGGGGCATAAATGTGTTCATCAGCCCCGCCGCCACAGCCAACCCTCACTAGGCGGCTCGGGAACCCATCTACTCTGAGACCCATGATTATGTACGAGCGATATTTCTACCTTGGGCCGTATTATTAAACATTTCGTTGCCCAAGTACGCACATTTGACAGGGCAATCGTAGGAGTTGTGGGCATTTCCAGGTATAGTTTTATGACCCTGCTGGTAGTTTGACCCTTCCTCTGTACCATGAACCTGAAGAAACACTCATTAGAACCCGATTAATCCCTTCCTTGACCTTTAGGGATAGTTGATGTGAGAAAGGAAAGTCTTATAATACCGACAATAGACCCTGCTGCAGAAGGTCCCAAAGCATATTTCTGATGTTAATTTTTTTTTACAGCAAAGGAGACAGCACAAGGGCACAAAAAAAAGGAAACAATAAAAAAAAAAAAAAAAGCCCGCTACTCACTGCTCCTGTAAAGAATCCAAGGGGGTGGCCGAAAGAGAGGTCAATTACGTGAGAAGAGGTGTCCTGATAATGCTAACGCTGTCAATTAGTATTTCCAGGTGGGGATATTAAATTTTGAAGGGGGGGAAGTCTTATTTTTTTTACGTTTTCCGAAAGTTTTGAAGGGGAAAAAGCGACCAGCCTTATTTTCGTATTATAACTTTTGGGTCTCGGACTAATCACACGGCGAGGCTCACTGCTGATTTCTACTCCCTGTCTCTCTCCTTATACTCCCTTCACTGACTTCTACTCCCTGTTACTCCCTCCTTATACTCCCTTCACTGACCTCTACTCCCTGTTACTCCCTCCTTATACTCCCTTCACTGACCTACTCCATTACCCCCTTCCTTATACTCCCTTCACTGACCTACTCCATTACCCCCTTCCTTATACTCCCTTCACTGACCTACTCCATTACCCCCTTCCTTATACTCCCTTCACTGACTTCTACTCCATGTCCCTCTCCTTATACTCCCTTCACTGACTCTTACTCCCTGTTACTCCCTCCTTATACTCCCTTCACTGACTCCTACTCCCTGTTACTCCCTCCTTATACTCCCTTCACTGACCTCTACTCCCTGTTACTCCCTCCTTATACTCCCTTCACTGACCTACTCTATTATCCTTCCTTATACTCCCTTCGCTGACTTCTACTCCCTGTTACTCCCTCCTTATACTCCCTTCACTGACCTCTACTCCCTGTTACTCCCTCCTTATACTCCCTTCGCTGACCTCTACTCCCTGTTACTCCCTCCTTATACTCCCTTCACTGACCTACTCCATTACCCTTCCTTATACTCCCTTCACTGACTTCTACTCCATGTCCCTCTCCTTATACTCCCTTCACTGACTCCTACTCCCTGTTACTCCCTCCTTATACTCCCTTCACTGACTCCTACTCCCTGTTACTCCCTCCTTATACTCCCTTCACTGACTCCTACTCCCTGTTACTCCCTCCTTATACTCCCTTCACTGACTCCTACTCCCTGTTACTCCCTCCTTATACTCCCTTCACTGACCTCTACTCCCTGTTACTCCCTCCTTATACTCCCTTCACTGACCTACTCTATTATCCTTCCTTATACTCCCTTCGCTGACCTCTACTCCCTGTCCCTCTCCTTATACTCCCTTCACTGACCTCTACTCCCTGTTACCCTCCCTTATACTCCCTTCGCTGACTCCTACTCCCTGTCTCATAACCCTTTTCCTTCCCCTCTATTTCCCTTCATCTCACAGCCCTTTCTTTTCCTCTCTCTTTTCCTTCATCTTACACCTTTCCTTTCCTTCCCTCATCTTTCAATCTTTTCTTTTTTCCTCTTTTCCCTCTATTTCCCTTCATCTCACAGCCCTTTCTTTTCCTTCTCTTTTCCTTCATCTTACACCTTTCCTTTCCTTCCCTCATCTTTCAATC
The DNA here is from genome assembly GCF_024679095.1 of Eriocheir sinensis. Lineage (NCBI taxonomy): Eukaryota > Metazoa > Arthropoda > Malacostraca > Decapoda > Varunidae > Eriocheir > Eriocheir sinensis. Next base: position 2,876,828 of record NC_066574.1, on the reverse strand, counting down.
TTTTCTTTTTTCCTCTTTTTCCCTCGTCTCGTAACCCTTTTCCTTCCCCTCTATTTCCCTTCATCTCACAGCCCTTTCTTTTCCTTCTCTTTTCCTTCATCTTACACCTTTCCTTTCCTTCCCTCATCTTTCAATCTTTTCTTTTTTCCTCTTTTTCCCTCGTCTCATAACCCTTTTCCTTCCCCTCTATTTCCCTTCATCTCACAGCCCTTTCTTTTTCCTTCTCTTTTCCTTCATTTTAACCCCCTTTCCTTCCCTTCCCTCATCTTTCAACCTTTTCTTTTTTCCTCTTTTTCCCTTGTCTCATAACCCTTTTCCTTCCCCTCTATTTCCCTTCATCTCACAGCCCTTTCTTTTCCTCTCTCTTTTCCTTCATCTTACACCTTTCCTTTCCTTCCCTCATCTTTCAATCTTTTCTTTTTTCCTCTTTTTCCCTCGTCTCGTAAACCTTTTCCTTCCCCTCTATTTCCCTTCATCTCACAGCCCTTTCTTTTCCTTCTCTTTTCCTTCATTTTAACCCCCTTTTCTTCCTTTCCCTCATCTTTCAACCTTTTCTTTTTTCCTCTTTTTCCCTTGTCTCATAACCCTTTTCCTTCCCCTCTATTTCCCTTCATCTCACAGCCCTTTCTTTTTCCTTCTCTTTTCCTTCATTTTAACCCCCTTTCCTTCCCTTCCCTCATCTTTCAATCTTTTCTTTTTTCCTCTTTTTCCCTCGTCTCATAACCCTTTTCCTTCCCTTCTATTTCACTTCATCTCACGACCCTTTCTTTTCCTTCATCTTACACCTTTCCTTTCCTTCCCTCATCTCACACCCCTTTCTTTTTTCCTCTTTTTCCCTCACTTCATAACCCTTTCCCTTCCCTTCTCTTTCCCTCATCTCACGACCCTTTCTTTTCCTTCTCTTTTCCTTCATCATACACCTTTCCTTTCCTTCCCTCATCTCACACCCCTTTCTTTTTTCCTCTTTTTCCCTCACTTCATAACCCTTTCCCTTCCCTTCTCTTTCCCTCATCTCACGACCCTTTCTTTTTCCTTCTCTTTCCCTTTATCTTAACCCCCTTTCCTTCCCTTCCCTCATCTCACACCCCTCTCTTTTTCCTCTTTTTCCCTAATCTCACAACCATTCCCCTCCCTTTCCCCTAATCATACTACGTTTTTCCTCCTTTTCCCTCGTCTCACAACCTTTTCTCTTCCCTTTTCCCTCATCTTACCCCATTATACTCCCTTCAGGCTCAGTATGAAGGCACAGCGGCTGCCTGGTATCTCGGCTGTCAGTTAAGGATGGGCGTCACGCGGTATAGACAGGCGGGTGGCGGAAATTACCAAAGTTCGGAGCTATGGGAAGGGAAATCTTAAGGGATGATGAAAAACCGCCCCCGCCCCCGGAGACTTATTAGCGCGAGGCGGCCTGTCACGGAGAGGGATGACGGAGGCGAAGTGAAAAATCTAATCATGAACCGAAATAGACGGCGTTTTAGGGTAGTCTAGTGATCGTGCTATGTGTATACAGTGACTTGGAGGAGAATCAGACGACCAGACGCTAGAAACAAGAGCGAGGCAGCCTATCACGAGGACAAATGACGGACGGAAAGCGAAGAGAAAAATCTAATCAGTAACCAAAATAGGCGGCGTTTCTGGGTAGTCTAGTGATCGTGCTATGCGTATACAGTGACTTGGAGGAGAATCAGACAACCAGACGCTAGAAACAAGAGCGAGGCAGCCTATCACGAAGACGAATGACAGACGGAAAGCGAAGAGAAAAATCTAATCGGTAACCAAAATAGGCGACGATTCTTGGTAGTCTAGTGATCGTGCTATACGTATACAGTGACTAGGAGAAGAATCAGACAACCAGACGCTAGAAACAAGAGCGAGGCAACCTATCACGAGGACAAATGACGGACGGAAAGCGAAGAGAAAAATCTAATCAGTAACCAAAATAGGCGGCGTTTCTGAGTAGTCTAGAGATCGTGCTATGTGTATACAGTGACCTGGAGGAGAATCAGACAACCAGACGCTAGAAACAAGAGCGAGGCAACCTATCACGAGGACAAATGACGGACGGAAAGCGAAGAGAAAAATCTAATCAGTAACCAAAATAGGCGGCGTTTCTGGGTAGTCTAGTGATCGTGCAATGCGTATACAGTGACTTGGAGGAGAATCAGACGACCAGACGCTAGAAACAAGAGCGAGGACAAATGACGGACGGAAAGCGAAGAGAAAAATCTAATCAGTAACCAAAATAGGCGACGATTCAAGGTAATCTAGGAATCTTGTTGCGCTGATTTAGTGTATTCTATATTTGACAAGGCTTTCGCAGGTGTTTGGGGCATTTTCAGTAGTAGTTCTATGACCCTAGTGGTAGTATGACCCTTCTTCTGTACCATAAACTTGAAAAAATACACTCATTAGAATTCGACTCATCTCATTTTCGACCTCTGGAAATAGTTGATGAGAAGGATGCAGGAGCCCGACAATACCGACCTGTGACTTGAGATACCTTTTGTTCAAGGGAAAAAGACACCTATATGATAAGCCTTTCGTATGTGTTTGGGGCATTTCCAGTAGCAGTTTTATGACCCTAGTGGTAGTATGACCTTTCTTCTGTACCATAAACTTGAAAAAACACTCAGGAAAACACGATTCATCTCCTTTTTTCGGGTTTTGGCAGTAGTTAATATGACAAGGCTTTCGTAGGTTTGGGCATTTCAAGGGGTAGTTTTGCGACCCTAGTGGTAGTATGACCTTTCTTCTGTACCATAAACTTGAAAAAACACTCAGGAAAACACGATTCATCTCCTTTTTTCGGGTTTTGGCAGTAGTTAATATGACAAGGCTTTCGTAGGTTTGGGCATTTCCAGGGGTAGTTTTGTGACCCTAGTGGTAGTATGACCCTTCTTCTGTACCATGAACGTGAAAAAAACACTCATTAGAATCCGACTCGTCTCCTTTTCGACCTCTAGAAATAGTTGATGAGATACCATTTGTTCAAGGGAAAAAGACACCTATATGACAAGCCTTTCGTATGTGTTTTGGGCATTTCCAGTAGTAGTTTTATGACCCTAGTGGTAGTATGACCCTTCTTCTGTACCATGAACGTGAAAAAAACACTCATTAGAATTCGACTCATCTCCTTTTCGACCTCTGGAAATAGCTGATGTTAAGGATGGAGGCGTCTGACAATATACCGACCCTAGAACAGCGTAGCGGCGAGAGAATACAAGGAATACGTTCTCTTAAGACAATTCACTGCCGCTGAGTCAACACTGGGGCGGCAGACTCGGCGGGATGCACTTGGGAATTATTCAAGCGGCAGACATTTGCATTCATGCCTGGGAGCAACGCTATCGAGAGGGTGTCAGCAAGGATGGGAAGAAGCTTGGATGACCCTGATTAGTTGACCTTTCTCTCTCTCTCTCTCTCTCTCTCTCTCTCTCTCTCTCTCTCTCTCTCTCTCTCTCTCTCTCTCTCTCTCTCGGTTTTTTTCTGTTTTTCTTTGTTTTCTTTTGTTTTCTTTGTTTTTCTTGTTTTTCTCTTTTCTCCCTCTATCTATCAATCTATATCTATTTATCTGTCTATCAGTGTGTGTGTGTGTGTGTGTGTGTGTGTGTGTGTGTGTGTGTGTGTGTGTTTACTCCTATTCACCTAGTATTCGTCTATCGAGATCATAATTTTTTTTTTTTAGCAATAGTTCAAGTACATTTTCATTTTCCATTCTAAGTTTTTTTTTTCCTCTTCAAGTCGCCCTTTCACCAACCCTTATTATTAGTTCCTCGCTGCCGCTCCTCGCCGCCGCCCTCGTCTCCCCGTCCCCTGATTGACAGCCCAGGGTGGCGGCGGCGTGACAGTGATGGGCGAGGGCCGTGTGGTGGTGTGCCCCGCCGGCCCTTCCCAGCACCCGCCAGCCGTCACGCCAGCCTCCGCGAGACACTGCCTGACGCCTCGGCATGTCGCGGGCTGGCAGGTGCGCCGCCGACTGTACCTTCACCTTTCCCCGCGGGCACAGACGGAGAGGACGTGTTCCCGGCCGCGCCCCGGAGTGTTTTTATCTGACACAAAAACGTCCAAATTTAAATGAGATGTTAAAGTTCGTATAATGTTTGGGAGATTTTTTTTTTTTTTTTTTACAACAAAGGAGGCAGCTCAAGGGCACACAAAAAAAGGAAACAATAATAAAAAAAAAAAGCCCGCTACTCGCTGCTCCTAAAAAATGTTTCTGACACTGCTTTGGACGTCACTTTATCGTAATGTGGCTGGGTTTTTTTTTTTTGTTGTTGTTGTTTATTTTACATTCTGAACGTTATATCAAACACAAAACGTCCAAATTTAAATGAGATGTTAAAGTTCGTATAATGTTTGGGAGATGATGTTTCTGATACTGCTTTGGACGTCACTTTATCGTAACGTAGCTGTTTTTTTTATTCTGGACGTTATATCAAACACAAAACGTTCAAATTTAAATATGTTGAAACTCGCATGATATTTCGGTAAAGATTCTCCTGATGTTGGTTAGTCACTTGATTGTTACGTGATTGTTTTTGTACTGAACCTTTTCTTTCTTTACTCATTGGATATGCAGACCTTCCTCTCCTCTCCTCGATGATAAGAAACAGGATAAGTTATTCTCTTTTTTTGTAGGTCAGGAAGCTGCTGTGACGTTTTAAACCCATCGCTATATATATTTAACTCTTTAAGACCTCGACCTTTCATTTCCGCTTTTTTACGGGAGAAAAAGGAAGTTCAAGGGTAAAATAAAGGAAACGAAATCAGTCACCTGGTTGATAGAGAAGCCGCAAGAGGGTCAAAACTGAATGGAGAAGCGTTTAAGTCGTTGGCAGGAGGAAATACAGACAAAGCGGTAATGCATTTAAGGACATGAGAGATGAGAAGAGATAACCACAAGAATAGACGCGATACTGTAACTCGAGATCATCATTGTTCAAGGGAAGGAACATGCGAAGGCTGGCGGTGGCTGAGTGGATAGCGTGACGGCACCGCGTTCAGGACTTTTTACGAGGGAAAAATAAGGAAGTTCAAGGGGAAAAAAAGGCAACAAAAAAATCCACTGGTTGATAGAGTAGCCGCAAGAGGGTCAAAACTGACTGGAGAAGCGTTTAAGTCGTAGGCAGGAGGAAATACAGACAACGCGGTAATGCATTTAAAGACACGAGAGATGAGAAGGGATAACCACAAGAATAGCCGCGATACTGTGACTCGATATCATCATTGTTCAAGAGAGGAAGCATGCGACAGAATACCCAGTCCTCGTCCCTTCAGAGCCGTCCCTTGCCCTTTGATGAGAGGCAGCGGTGGAGGCGGGTCGCTCGGTTGCTTAGGCGCTGGCAGTAAACAACGAGGCTAATGAGGAACCCAACGCCGGCTCGGGATGATGTTCGACAGACGTGCGCTAAACATGCTGCTAATGACACAGGCGAGTGCAAATGAGGTGCAAATTAGGAGGATAGCGAGTGTGCAGTAGTATAGGAACAAGTCTGGTGTGTGTGTGGGGGGGGGGGGGGGAGGGGGGGGTAGAGGAGGTATGTGTGGCTGGGTATGTGTGTGGGGGGGGGGGGAGGGGGGAATTGTGTGTGTGTGTGTGTGTGTGTGTGTGTGTGTGTGTGTGTGGGTGTGTGTGTGTGTGTGTGTGTGTGTGTGTGTGTGTGTGTGTGTGTGTGTGTGTGTGTGTATGAGGGAGGTGCGCGCATAACCAAGCCAAACGACATACTGACCGATAAGCAGGAAAAAAAAAAACGAAATAAAAAAACATGAAAAAACAAACAAAAAAGAAAACACAATAAAAAACACCCCATCACATATCCACCAAACACACACACACACACACACACACACACACACACACACACACACACACACACACACACACACATAAGTACTAGATTAAGAGTGGCCTAACAAACAGACCAGTAAAAAGCACTAACAAAACCACTCTTCAAATGCACCAAAACAAGCCTTCAGCCCTTCCCATGCCCTTAGCGGCCCTGGGACATCACCCCTTCCTGCCGGCGGGGCCACAGAAGGGCAGCGCGCAACACGGGGCACGACGCGGCACCAGGAACACAGGGGGAGGCAAAATGTGGGCGGGGGAGGCGGGAGGAGGCGGGGGAAAGCGGGGGGCAGCGGGGGGATGGATGGTGTTAAAGGTGCCGTGTCAGTCTGGGATGGAGCCGCCGCCCTCTCACACGGCAGCCGGGAGGTGGCGATGTAGTGGTCTGTCGAGCGCTGCTTTGAACCCTTCGCCCGCTCGCTCATGGAGGATAGAAAGGGGTACGGGAGGGATGGACGGAGTGAGGGTAAAGGTTTGGCGTCTATGGTGTAGTCAGGGATGGTCGGGGTTGGTCATGGTCGTCGGGGATGCTTGGAGAGGCTGCGCAACATGAAACGCATTAACCCATACCGTTCGCTCGCTCGCTCATGGAAGGCAGACAGGCAGAGGGGAGGGAGGGACGGACGGGGCGACGCGAGAGGTAAGGGTTGGTTAGGTGTTGGTTAGGCATTGGTCAGGGTCTGGTTAGGGTTTCCTCAGGCGTTAGTTAGGGTTTGTTCAGTGGTTGGTTAGGGGTTGGTCAGGGGTTGGTCAGGGTTTGGTCAGGGTTTGGTAAGGGTTTGATCAGGGTTAGGTCAGGGTTTGGTCAGGGTTTGGTTAGGGTTTGGTCAGGGTTAGGTCAGGGTTTGGTCAGAGTTTGGTAAGGGTTTGGTCAGGGATTGGTCAGGGTTTGCTCAGAGTTTGGTAAGGGTTTGGTCAGGGTTAGGTCAGGGTTAGGTCAGGGTTTGGTCAGGATTTGGTCAGTTAGGTCATTGTTTGGTAAGGGTTTGGTCAAGGGTTGGTCAGGGTTTCGTCAGGGTTTGGTAAGAGTTTGGTCAGAGTTTGATAAGGGTTTGGTCAGAGTTTGGTAAGGGTTTGGTCAGGGTTTGCTCAGGGTTAGGTCAGGGTTTGGTTAGGATTTGGTCAGTTAGGTCAGTGTTTGGTAAGGGTTTGGTCAAGGGTTGGTCAGGGTTTGGTCAAGGTTGGTCATGGCCTGGTCCGCCTGCCTGTTAGGGTCGCCACGGGTCACCCTCATAAGCTCTGAGAGTCTGCGCAACATGGCACGCATTATCCCATACGACTCTAATAACTCATGGCTAAAGAGGCGGTAAATAAATTCCAGGCAACAAATATTGATGCAGATCAGCGACACGAACGAGTGGGAAAACACATCCACACGCCGCGTCCCAGGCACCCCGCGCTGGCCTCGACACCGACCCGTCACGTCACATGCAAAAGATACCAGAGTCGGCGTTCTCGGACATTTTACATTAACTATTTATAAAGGACGAAATGGAGGTAAATGGGGTTCTCAGGAGTGTTTTTTTAGGTGCATTGTACAGAAGAAGAGTCAGACTACAAATGGGGTTTTAATGAGTGTTTTTTAGGTTCATTGTACAGAAGAAGAGTCAAACTACAAATGGGGTTTTAATGAGTGTTTTTTAGGTTCATTGTACAGAAGAAGAGTCAAACTACAAATGGGGTTTTAATGAGTGTTTTTTAGGTTCATTGTACAGAAGAAGGGTCAAACTACAAATGGGGTTTTAATGAGTGTTTTTTAGGTTCATTGTACAGAAGAAGGGTCAGACTACAAATGGGGTTTTAATGAGTGTTTTTTTAGGGTTCATTGTACAGAAGAAGGGTCAAACTACCATCAGGGTCATGAAAGTACCTCTGGAAATGCCGAAAACCCCTACGAAAGCCGTGTCAGATGTGTATGATTGGGGACCGAAAGGTATAGGAATATGGCCACAGAGTCGGTGTTCTTAGAAGCCTCCGCCTCTCATATCAACTATTTCCAAAGGCCGAAAAGGAGATTAATCGGGTTCTCGTGAGTGATTTTTTAGGTTCACTGTACAGAAGAAGGGTCAAACTACCATCAGGGTCATGAAAGTACCTCTGGAAATGCCCAAAACCCCTACGAAAGCCGTGTCAGATGTGTATGATTGGGGACCGAAAGGTATAGGAATATGGCCACAGAGTCGGTGTTCTTAGAAGATTCCGCCTTTCACAAAATTATTTCCCAACGGCCGAAAAGGAGATTAATCGGGTTCTCATGAGTGTTTTTCCACGTTCATGGCGCAGAAGCTTCATTAAACTCTCACTATAGGCTCATAAAGTTATCTATGGAATTCCTCACCACTCCTACAGAAGCCTTATCAAAAGTGTGTGTGTGGGTATGTCAGCCCCGACACGTTTGAGAATACGATCCCACATCATCACAGACTTTCTTTCTTTCTTCTCACGCGTCGTGCTTAGTAGTACATACAGACACAGACACACCGCGCGGCCATACTTCCGCCTTATTAATATTCGTGACGACGCCATTGCAGTCCGGTTGGGTTCTTCCTCTCCGTTTCTGGGCGAAGTAATGAATCGTCGCAGCAGGACACCGGACGGACGAGCGGACGGACGGATGAGCGGACGGGGCCACAATTTACGGCCGGGCCCGCGAATGAAAGGCGTGTACCGACGGGGCTAAATATTCATGAGACGAGGAGAGGATAACCGCCGAGGACTGACTGACGACGACTTAGGATCAAACAGTGGACCCCGACGTGTGTAGAGGGGAGGGAGGGGGGGGGGAGGAGGGGAGGGGGGAGGAAGGGGGTGGAAAGAGGGGCGGGGAGGGGGGAGGAAGGGTTTGTGGGGGGAGGAGGTTGCATGTGTGTGTATATGTTTGTGTTTGTGTGTGTGTGTGTGTGTGTGTGTGTGTGTGTGTGTGTGTGTGTGTGTGGGAAAACACTCATCCTTATCGCTTTGTTTTCGTGTTGTCCGGATTAAGAAATGTATAGTTTTTTTTTTTTTTTACCACACACACACACACACACACACACACACACACACACACACACACACACCTCGTACCATTTAAGTAGTGTGTGTGTGTGTGTGTGTGCGTCGGTTCCAATAACACTTTCGTCCCTTACTTATTGCCGAGCTCGAGTGGAATGGATACTTATGGCGCTATTTTCCAGTGACAGTACTACACACACACATACACACACACACACACACACACACACACACACACACACACACACACACACACACACTTATATCTCCCCCAACACGACTAACCTCCAGTACCCCAAACCCCAAACTCCCACCAGCCGCCCGCTCACTTAACAAGCCCCGAACACTCCCTAAGGCCCACTACGCCGACTACCCCGAAAACTAGTCCCCAATGAGCTGTGTGTGTGTGGGAGTGGGAGTGTGTCGGCTCGTGAGTACTTTGTTGGTGCGGTGGGAAGGAGTGGGAATGAATGTATGAGTGTATGTGAGAATGAATTAGCTGATGAGTATATATACAAGTGTTTGATGGCGTGAAAAGTGAGGTAAAAACACACTCCCACATACATACATACATACATACCCCCTCCCCCCAACACACACACACAGACATATAGACAGTCACAGGTATATAGATAGATAGATGGATAGAAAGCTTATAGCCCACAGTTTCTATACAATATCACCCCCACTCACACATAGAGTTTTAAAAAAAGTAAGTGTTCAATGTCATCTTTCGACTCTTCAATTAAACATTCATGGTAAAAAAAAAGAAGCTGGCAAACAATCTGTACTGTGTTACGTTGTTAATTAAGATCGTGCCTGCTCCTTCTCTTCACCTCCTCCTCCTCCTCTTCCTACCCCTCTTCCTCTTCTTCCTCTTTCTCTTTCTCAATCCCCACTACTACCAAATTTCCATGTCTTCCTATTTATTCCCCTCCCATCCCAATCCCTCTTCCAGCATCCCTATAGCATTTATCTCCCGACTATAGACATCCATTTCCCTTTCTCCTTCCTCCTCTTCTCCCTTTCCCCCCTGTCAAAACTTCCATGGCGCCTCGAACTTATTCCCCTCCCATCCCAATCCCTCTTCCAGCATCCCTATGGCATTTATCTCCCGACTATAGACATGAATTCCCCTCCTCCCTCCTCCTCTTCTCCCTTTCCCCCCTGTCAAAACTTCCATGTCTCCCCTAACTTATTCCCCTCCCATCCCAATCCCTCTTCCAGCATCCCTATGGCTTTCATCTCCCGACTATAGACATCCATTCCCCTCCTCCTCCTATACTCCAGCCAGCCTCCCACGTCCCCCATGGCTTAGCTCTCTCTCCCCATTCACGTCACCCTTCACGCCGCCTCTCTTGCCGTTCATACTCGACAACAGTGAACCAAAATCTCCTCTCAGTCGGATTTTCAGCATGTATTATGAATCAAGCCTCCCCCGAACTTTACATACAGACATAGATACATATATACCAGCCCTCCTTTCCATCTCTTGCCTTCCCTAACCATTCAGTGTAGAGTAATTGGAATATACCTACCTACCTACCTATCTATACACCCCCGCACACACACACACACACACACACACACACACACACGGACGAACTCACCCATCACACTCATACCTACATAATAAATGACACTCATCTATCCACTAGCTCACACGCCCAACTATGCACCCACGCAGACACACAGACACCCTCATCCATCACACCCATATCCGCACTCACACCCAAGCCCGTCGCGCCAAACACACACACACACACACGCACTCACACACACGCCAGCACCAACAACTGAATGAGTGATGGCGAGGGCGAGGGAGGGCGAGAGGTTTGGTCTGACGCACTTCACCTAGCTAACCTCGCCACCTCCGCGCTACATGACCCCAAAAAACACTCGCCACTTCGCCAACTCCACGCTGCATGACCCCCAAAAAACACTCGCCACTTCGCCAACTCCACGCTGCATGACCCCCAAAAAACACTCGCCACCTAGCCACCTCCGCGCTGCATGACCCCAAAAAACACTGATGAAGGGATATGAAAAATGCATAACGTCAACGGAAAACGGAAAAAATAGAAACATCAGCAGAGATTATATACACCCAAGCGCCGCCGTTGCCCCCGCGCGCTAGTTAAATTGGACTCGAAAATGAAAATTGAAAAAGTGAGGAAAAAAAATCATGGTGGAGGACCGCGTTGGTTTATATATTGAATGAGCGGCGAACCGTGAATGGACTAAAAAAATTGCAATAAGTGATTAAAAAAAAATTGTGTGCGTTCGGATTTAGAAATACTTATGAATTGGGGTGAAAAAATATTATTAAATGAGGAGAAAATAATTGAATTGCGCGATGAATTACGATTATTAAAGACACGTTTCTCTCGTTCTTTTCCTCTTAAACATAGAAAAAAAAAAACTTACGAATTGAATGAAATAATTAAATGAGGTGAAAAAATGTTAGAACTGGACGATTAATTAGATATATATATTTCTCTTATTTCCTTTTATAGTCATCATCATCATCATTATTAGGGAATTTAGAAAAAAAAAACTTATGAACTAAATGAAATAACTAAATGAGGGGAAAAATATTAGAATTGGACGATTAATTAGATATATTTCTCTTATTTTCTTTTATAATCATCATCATCATCATTATTTGGGAATTTAGAAACAAAAAACTTATGAACTAAATGAAATAATTATATGAGGGGAAAATGTTAAAACTGGACGATTAATTAGATAGATATTTCTCTTATTTTCTTTTATAATCATCATCATCATTATTATTAGGGAATTTAGAAACAAAAAACTTATGAACTAAATGAAATAATTAAATGAGGGGAAAATGTTAAAACTGGACGATTAATTAGATAGATATTTCTCTTATTTTCTTTTATAATCATCATCATCATTATTAGGGAATTTAGAAACAAAAAACTTATGAACTAAATGAAATAATTAAATGAGGGGAAAAATATTAGAATTGGACGATTAATTAGATATATTTCTCTTATTTTCTTTTATAATCATCATCATCATCATCATCATCATCATTATTAGGAAATTTAGAAACAAACAAAAAAACTTACGAACTGAGAGGGAATAAATGAAGTAAAAAAAATGTTACAAATAGCCTATCGACACGTTCCTCATATGAATTTTCTTCCATAAACACTAAATCATCACCACCGCCATCAACCATAATTACGCATGCCATGACCTGCCTAAGTCCATTTCGTATTTATAATCGTCACTGGAGTATCCGGTCTTCTAATGCTTGATGCTCCCTCGCTTCCTGTCTCTCAAAGCATTTTTTCTCTCCCATTTCCTCTCAGCGAATATCAATCAAATATGCATGTCTTTAAAGGGACGAGTGCTGGGGGAGCTGGCGAGGAAGCTAAGGGAAGGAAAAGGCAAGTTGGATTGAATAGTGAATATGCTTTTGAAATACACGAGAAGAGAGGAAGTTGAGGGAAGGAAAAGACAAGTTGAGATGATAAATAAACTGTTGGAATTATGTCGTGGCGAGGAAGAGAGGAAAGGAAAGAAAAAAAGAAAAGACAAAATGAAATAAATACCTAGTGAATATGCTTTTGAAATACACGAGAAGAGAGGAAGTTGAGGGAAGGAAAAGACAAGTTGAGATGATAAATAAACTGTTGGAATTCTCTATCGTTGCAAAGAATTAAACTAGAGAAAGAAAAAAAGAAGTAGCGATAGAATAAATGACTTTTTGAATTTCACGAGAAGAGAGGAAGTTGAAGGAAGGAAAAGACAAGTTGAGATGATAAATAAACTGTTGGAATTCTCTATCGTTGCAAAGAAAGAATGAAACTAGAGAAAGAAAAAAAGAAGTAGCGATAGAATGAATAACTTTTTGAAATTCACGAGAAGAAAGGAAGTTGAATTAAGGAAAAGAGAAGTTGAGATGATAAATAAACTGTTGGAATTATATATCGTTGCAAAGAATTAAACTAGAGAAAGAAAAAAAGAAGTAGCGATAGAATGAATAACTTTTTGAAATTCACGAGAAGAGAGGAAGTTGAGGGAAGGAAAAGACAAGTTGAGATGATAAATAAACTGTTGGAATTATATATCGTTGCAAAGAATGAAACTAGAGGAAGAAAAAACAAATAGCGATAGAATGAATAGCTTTTTGATGTTCACGAGAAGAGAGGAAGTTGAATTAAGGAAAAGAAAAGTTGAGATGATAAATAAACTGTTGGAATTCTCTATCGTTGCAAAGAAAGAAGGAAAGCAAAGAAAGGAAAAGACAAGATGAAATAAATACCTAGTGAATATGCTTTAGGAATTCACGAGAAGAGAGGACGTTGAAAGAGAGGAAAAGACAAATTGCAGTAATAAATAATCTTTGGGAATTGCCTATCGTGGCGAGGAAGAGAGGAAGCTTGAAAGGAAGGAAAAGACAAGTTGTATTAAATAGTGAATATGCTTTAGGAATTCACGAGTAAAAGACAAGTTGAGATCATATATAAACATGGAATTCTCCGTAGTGGCGAGGAAGGAAGAAAACTAAAGGAAGGCAACGATAAATGGAATAGTGAATATGCTTTTGAAATTCACGAGAAGAGAGGAAGTTGAAGAAAGGAAAAGAAATATGATTAATGAAAATTCTCTTGGGAATTAACTATCGCATTTCCTTTCGGGGGGGGGGAGATTGGGGGGGGGGATTGGGGGGGGGGGCAGCAGTATGGTTTTGTGCGCTTAATATTTCTTATCGTTTGTTTCTTTGCTTGCCCTTAACAGTTTCCTCTGATGTACAAAGAAGGTTCGTTTAGGACAGAAAAATGTGCATCGTGTCTTAATGCCATTAGTGGTAGTAGTGGTGGTGGTAGAGGTGGTGGTGGTAGTAGTAGTAGTAATAGTAGTAGTTAATGTATCCGGCAGGGAGGACACATACGAGCCATAGACAAGGAATCCACCATCAGAAATTGATCTCTTTTTTGGCAACTTTTCTATACACTTTTTTCTGTGGATTAGCGGGATTTTTTTTTTTTTTCTCACATGTTTTTTATTGCCCTTGAGATGCTTCCCTAACACTAAAAATAAAAATAAATGTGCCCGCCTGTTCTTATGTAACATTCGAATTAGCACTCACAAGAAGACGAATAAGTCACTCTGGTTCAAACAATATGACAAAACGAAACTCAGATTAACTTTTACACATTTCGAAAACAATTCATTCTCGAGTTGTTGTTTTTTTCCCCATCTCATTTAGAGTTTTCCTGGTGCGTACGAAATGGCTTAGCTCACGTTATCCTGACGCGTACAATATGGCTCCCTTTACATTGAGAAAAAAAAAAAGATGCTCTAGAAAACTAAATGACAAAAAACTAACTCAAAATACCGTTTATCGATCGTTTTACTTGGACAATATTTTTTTTCCAACTTAGTTAATTTTTTTTCTGGCTGCGTACAAAATGGCTCAGTTCACGTTCTCCTGGTGCGTACAAAATGGATCGGATGACAGATTCCTGATGAGTACGAGATAGCGAATATACACTCCCATATACGTCTTGTGTGTGTCGTCTGCCCTAGTACCCTGCGTGAGTGAGTACGTTTGTTTATATTTAGTGCAAACCAGCCAGACCTCATACCCGCAGCGACGTCCCCTGCACTCACTCCTCCTCCTCCTCCTCCTCCTCCTCCTCCTCCTCCCTCGCCGCCCTCTGCAGGTCTTACTATTTGCACACACATCGTTTTTCGCTCAGGGGAAGAATATTTTTTTCCCTCGCTCTCCTACTTCCCTCCGAATGTGTGTGTGTGTGTGTGTGTGTGTGTGTGTGTGTGTGTGTGTGTGTGTGTGTGTGTGTGTGTGTGTGTGTGTGTGTGTGTGTGTAATAAAGTTGATTACATAAATAAATTAAACCTGGGAAATTAGATGATTTTTGCATATTCTCTCTCTCTCTCTCTCTCTCTCTCTCTCTCTCTCTCTCTCTCTCTCTCTCTCTCGTTTCTTTTCCTTTTCTTTCCTTTCCTTTCCTCTCCTTTCTTTTCTTTTCATTTCTTTTTTTCTTTTTCTTTTTTTTTCCTCTTCATTTCCCTGTCCTACCCTTCCCTTCCCTTCTCTTCTCTTCTCTTCTCTCTCTCTCTCTCTCTCTCCCACCCTTGCCATCGGGGGACTCTATTGTTTCGTGTTTGCCGAGAGAATCGTCGAGTAAACATTTCAAGTCCAGCCGTCGAGATGAATTTCTGGCTCGTTCGATGATGACTGACTCAACAACACGATACCTGCTCCTCCTCCTCCTCCTCCTCCTCCTGCTCATCTTTCTCCTCCTACACCGGCTTAGGTTAGGTTAGACTGGATTAGGTTAAGTTAGATTAGGTTAGTATAGATTAGGTTAGGTTAGCTTAGGTTAGGTTAGGTTAGGTTGGCTTAGGTTAGTATAGATTAGGTTAGGTTAGCTTAGGTTAGTATAGATTAGGTTAGCTTAGGTTAGGTTAGGTTAGGTTACCTTAGGTTAGGTTAGGTTAGGTTAGGTTAGGTTGGCTTAGGTTAGCTTAGGTTAGTATAGATTAGGTTAGGTTAGGTTAGGTTAGGTTAGCTTAGGTTAGGTTAGGTTAGGTTAGGTTAGGTTAGATTAGGTTGGCTTAGGTTAGTATAGATTAGGTTAGGTTAGCTTAGATTAGTATAGATTAGGTTAGCTTAGGTTAGGTTAGGTTAGGTTACCTTAGGTTAGGTTAGGTTAGGTTGGCTTAGGTTAGCTTAGGTTAGTATAGATTAGGTTAGGTTAGGTTAGGTTAGGTTAGCTTAGGTTAGTATAGATTAGGTTAGATTAGCTTAGGTTAGTATAGGTCAGGTTAGGTTAGCTTAGGTTACTAAAGATTAGGTTAGGTTAGCTTAGTATAGATTAGGTTAGGTTAGCTTAGGTTAGTATAGATTAGGTTAGGTTAGCTTTGGTTAGGTTAGGTTAGCTTACGTTAGTTTGGATTCGGTTAGGTTAAATTAGGTCAGGGTTCTTCCTCCTCCTCCCCTTCTTTTGCTCCTTTTCTTCCTCACTCCTTCCTCCTCCTTCTATTCCCTTCATTCCTCTTATGTTAGCCTCCCCATTCTTATCCTCAACGACAACACTTAAGCTCACCCACCTACACCACCCACGTAAATAGTTTCCACGGACCCACTAACACACCAACCCACATTTAGATCACTTCTGCAACACGTGTACCAACCCATCTATCTACGGACCCACTCAGCTTCCATCGCATCCCTCAAAACCACGAGCACGAGAAAACTAACCTATCTGCCCTAATGCCCATATCCTCAAACATTTCGGGGTCTACACACGGACATTTGCTAAGGCTTTCTATGTATCTACGGACCCACTCAGCTTCCACCGCATCCCTCCCATGCACGACACGAGAAAACCAACCTATCTGCCCTAATGTCTATATTCTCAAACATTTCGGGGTCTACACAAGCACATTTGGTAAGGCCTTCGTCGAGGTTGTTGTGTTAGTATTGCCATGGGTAGTTTTCTGAGCCTTGTGTTAGGTTAAGTTAGGTTAGGTTAGGTTAGGTTAGGTTTTATAGCTATGCACACACACTCCCCGACCTCCTTCACCCGTGTTTCTCCGCTCTCTCTCTCTCCACGGGCCCCGCGCACCCACAGTCATCTACGTAGGCGACAGCGGAGCGAGGTTTGCCCCCGAGTTCTCCCGGGGAAGCTTGCCGGCGTGCGAGCGATCCGTGCGTCAGTGGATTGAGCCGGAAGGGAAGAAAGAGCTGGAGCGAGGCGCGCTGGGAGTGTGAAGCGTCCCGGAGGTGGAGATGGTGATGGTGGTGGTGGTGGTGATGGTGGTGGTGGTGGTGGTGCTTGTCTGTCTATACCAAGGGACGCAAGCGCTTTATCTCTGTCTGTCTGTAAGTCTTTATCTATCTATCTATCTATCTATCTATCCAATCGCTAGTTTTACCATCTTCCTTGTATGTGTATTGGACTTTTGAGAGAGAGAGAGAGAGAGAGAGAGAGAGAGAGAGAGAGAGAGAGAGACCCGATACCTCTCCGTGATGACAGTCGCTTTGAAGTGCAAGTGTGTTTGTCGAGACCAGGGTATCAGGGCTTTTTTTTATTCTCTCTCTCTCTCTCTCTCTCTCTCTCCTTCCTTCATTTCATTTCAATTATTTTCTTTTATTCTATTTTAGTTTAGTTTCTCTCTCTCTCTCTTGACCGTTGTTCTCTTCCCCTGTTTCCTGTCTCGCTTTCGTCTCCTGTTTTCTGTCCAGTCCGTTCCGTCTTTCTTTCTCTCTCTCTCATTTCATTTCAATTATTTTCTTTTATTCTATTTTAGTTTAGTTACCTCTCTCTCTCTCTCTCTCGTTAGCTACACGGTATATACACATTATTTGCATGAATATTCGAGTCTCTGTACAATGCGTTTTAACCTTTCACTTTTATCACCGTCGAAAAATTGGATGGGCGTACTGATTATTGTGTGTGTGTGTGTGGTGGGGGGGGGGGGTGATGGTGAACGATTGATGGTGACAGGCATGGTTGTGGTGATGGTAGAGATGGTTATAGTGGTTATGATGGTGACAATGGTATTAAGAATTGGTGATGGTATTGGGTATGGTGGTGGTAGTGGTGGTGATGATGGTGGTGGTGATGGTGATGGTGGTGGTGAAGTAACATAACCTCACCACGCACTCAATATGTAACCACCATCAACAACACACACACACACACACACACACACACACACACACACACACACACACACACACACACCCTGCCTTCATGAGGAGTCTAGTCTTTCGTTTTCCTTTGTTCCGACTCTCTCTCTCTCTCTCTCTCTCTCTCTCTCTCTCTCTCTCTCTCTCTCTCTCTCTCTCTCTCTCTCTCTCTCTCTCTCTCTCTCTCTCTCTCTCTCTCTCTCTCTCACTTTGCATATCACTGGCATGCAGACAGACTCAGGACCAGCAGACGATACTAGATTCCCTCCCACTTTTTCTCTCACATTCTCCTCCTCTCTCTCTCTCTCTCTCTCTCTCTCTCTCTGTTTGTTTGTCGGCCTTGGCAAGTAAGCGAGTGATTGGTGGTCGCGACTAAGCTTGTGATACATGAGGTAAATATACTTCCTGAAGGAGGCGCTGTCAAAGGCCCCGAGAGAGAGAGAGAGAGAGAGAGAGAGAGAGAGAGAGAGAGAGAGAGAGAGAGAGAGAGAGAGAGAGAGAGAGAGAGAGAGAGAGAGAGAGAGAGAGAGAGAGAGAGAGAGAGAGAGAGAGAGAGAGAGAGAGAGAGAGAGAGAGAGCGCACGAAGATGAGTGGGTGTTGAGGAAGTCTAAATTTCTAAGCCGCTTACAAGAACGCTCAAATTTGCTGGTATTTTGGGGAAGGGTGTGAAGGGGAGGGAGGGAAGGCCGGAGAAAGGCAAGGAGGGAGGGAAGGAAGGAGGGAGGGAGGAGAGAGGGGAAGGAAGAAGAGGGATGCGGGGAAGGAGGAAAGAAGGAAGAGAGGGATAGAAGAAGGGGGTCGGGGAGAGAGGGAAGATGGAGAGAAGAGGGAAGGGAGGGAATGGAGAGAAAAGATTAGACATTGAGGAAACAGTAGTAAGTTATCCCTTTTATATGGAGGGAAAAAGGAGGATAAGGAAGGAAGGAGAGACGGGGGGAAGAAAGGGAAATTAGGAACCAAGCAAAAAGACACAGTAGTAGTAGTAGTAGTAGTAGTAGTAGTAGTAGTAGTAGTAGTAGTAGTGGTAGTAGTAGTAGTAGTAGTAGTAGTAGTAGTAGTAGTAGTAGTAGTAGTAGTAGTAGTAGTAGTAGTAGTAGTAGTAGTAGTAGTAGTAGTAGTAGTAGTAGTAGTAGTAGTAGTAGTAGTTTTTCTTCCTCTCCCTCGCATATATTACACATAACACTGTCTCTTATTCTTATTAAAGGGTCATTTGTAGAAGTAGTTAAGTCTCTCTCTCTCTCTCTCTCTCTCTCTCTCTCTCTCTCTCTCTCTACTACATCGAGCTTTTTCTAGGGGATTTATCGGTTAAAGGATGTATGGTGAGTATATCTATCTATCTATCTATCTATGTGATATTGCTAAACTCAACAAAAAAAAAAAAAAGTCCAACACACACACACACACACACACTCCCCTCGGCTCAACAAAACGAGACGAGAAGCAAGAAAAGATTCCCCCTAAAACACTCTTCGAGTCTTCAAACACTCCAAGCACTTTCTTTTGTTTCCACGGCAAGAGAAGAAAAAAAAAAGACAGTCAACATAAAGCAGTGAGGAGGAGGAGGAGGAGGAGGAGGAGGAGGAGAGAGGAAGAACGAGGGAGGATTTAGAAGGGGAAAGGAGGGGGAGATGGAGAAGGAGAGATGAGAAGGGTCAGGGTAACAGTAATAATAAGTAAACACAAGCTTACTACCTATATAACAAGAACAAGGAGGGAGAGGGAAGGGAAGGATTGAGGGAAGGGAAAGGAAGGGGCAGGAGAGGAGAACGATGCGTAAGATTAGAGTAACAGTTAGTCGGATAAGTAAACACAAGCTTACTACCTATATAACAAGAACAAAGAGGGAGAAGGAAGGGAAGGATTGAGGGAAGGGAAAGGAAGGGGCAGGAGAGGAGAACGGTGTGAAAGATTACATTAAGTTAGTCAAATAAACCAACCTGAAACATTAGGATTGAGAGAAGGGAAAGGAAGGGACAGGAGAGGAGAACGGTGTGAAAGATTACATTAAGTTAGTCAAATAAACCTCCTGAAACATTAGGATTAAGAGGAGGGAAAGGAAGGAACAGGAAAGGAGAACGGTGTGAAAGATTACATTAAGTTAGTCAAATAAACCTCCTGAAACATTAGGATTGAGAGGAGGGAAAGGAAGGAACAGGAGAGGAGAACGGTGGGAAAGATTACATCAAGTTAGTCAAATAAACCAACCTGAAACATAAGGATTGAGAGGAGGGAAAGGAAGGGGCAGGAGATGAGAACGGTGGGAAAGATTACATTAAGTTAGTCAAATATGTAAGCAGTCCTTCTTAATAAAAATAACAAAAAACAAAGAAAAACAAGGAGAATTGCCTCAAATATTCCCAATAAGTAGAATATTAAGAGAGGTGACGTTCCCTTCCCATCCAAAAAGAGAGGAAGAAGGAAAGAATAGGACAAAGAAGGGAACGAAAAAGAGGAGGAGGAGAAACAGGACAACGAGGAGAAAGCAAAACAGACAGAAAAGGAGAACATAAACGATAAATAAAACCCGCATGTTGACCCAAACCCAAGACTGACCGACCCAAGAGGAGGTGTTACATTCCCTCGCTAATAACACCCCAAGTCGCTAACGGGAGAGGGGAGGAGAGGAAGTGAGAATGAGGAGCAGGAGGCAAAGAGCGGCGGCAGCGGTGAGTCGGGTTTTGCACAATCGGCCGCAAGGGATCATCAGGTTATAAGCCTCTGCCCTGGACGCTTGCCTCATACTCGCCCCCCCACACACACACACTCACAGGATACACGATACACACGACTACATGTTCATTAGTCGGAGTGATGGACAGGGAGCACACGACACGACAAGCCTTAGTTCCTGACGCTTAGCAAGGTTATTTGACTAGATGTAATGGCTTATTGATCGCTTTTGTGTTGTTTGTATAGGTTGTTGATACTTGAAGACGACAAAGAAGAGGAAGAAGACAACGAAGAGGAGGAAAGTTGATTAAGATTTGATGTATTACTGATTGATTTTGTGTTATTTCTTATTTGATTTGAGTTTTTGTTTAGTTTTTATTATTACTCGGTTTGTTTGTATAGGTTATTAATACTTGAAGACGGCAAACAAGAGGAAGAACCGAACGAAGAGGAGGAGGTTGATTAAGATTTGATGGTTTACTGATTGATTTTGTGTTATTTCTTATTTAAGTTATTTTTATATATATTATCAGTTTTTTTTTTTTTTTTGTACAGTTCATTGGTACTTGATTCCTTCTCCACCTTCTTCTACTTCTTCTCCTCCTTCTCCTTCTTTTCCTTATTGCTTATTGCTGGGTTAGTATGATTTCGTTATGCAAGGATAGGTAAGGTTAGGTTAGGTTAGGTTAGGATAGGTAAGGATTGGAAAGGTTAGGTTAGGTTAGGATAGGTAAGGATTGGAAAGGTTAGGTTAGGTAAGGATTGGAAAGGTTAGGTTAGGTTAGGATAGGTAAGGATTGGAAAGGTTAGGTTAGGTTAGGTTATGCAAGGGATAGTAAGGATTGGAGAGGTTAGGTTAGGTTAGGTTAGGATTGGAAAGGTAAGGTTAGGTTAGGTTGGGTAAGGATTGGAAAGGTTAGGTTAGGTTAGGATTGGAAAGGTTAGGTTAGGTTAGGATAGGATAGGTAAGGATTGGAAAGGGTAGGTTAGGTTAGGTTAGGATAGGTAAAGATTGGAAAGGTTAGGTTAGGTTAGGTTAGGATAGGTAAGATTGGAAAGGGTAGGTTAGGTTAGGTTAGGAAAGATTAGGTTAGGTTAGGATAGGATAGGTAAGGATTGGAAAGGGTAGGTTAGGTTAGGTTATGCAAGGGATAGTAAGGATTGGAAAGGTTAGGTTAGGTTAGGTCAGGTTAGGATAGGATATATAAGGACTGGAAAGGTTAGGTTAGGTTAGGTTAGGTTAGGTTAGGATAGGTAAGATTGGAAAGGGTAGGTTAGGTTAGGTTAGGTTAGGAAAGGTAAGGTTAGGTTAGGATAGGTAAGGATTGGAAAGGGTAGGTTAGGTTAGGTTATGCAAGGGATAGTAAGGATTGGAAGGTCAGGTTAGGTTAGAATAGCATAGGTAAGGATTGGAAAGGTTAGGTAAGGTTAGGAAAGGATAGGTATGGATTGGAAAGGGTAGGTTAGGTTAGGAAAGGATAGGTAAGGATTGGAAAGGTTAGGTTAGGTTAGGAAAGGATAGGTAAGGATTGGAAAGGTTAGGTTAGGTTAGGCTAGGATAGGTAAGGATTGGAAAGGGTAGGTTAGGTTAGGATAGGTAAGGATTGGAAAGGGTAGGTTAGGTTAGGTAAGGATTGGAAAGGGTAGGTTAGGTTAGGCTAGGATAGGTAAGGATTGGAAAGGGTAGGTAAGGATTGGAAAGGGTAGGTTAGGTTAGGTAAGGATTGGAAAGGGTAGGTTAGGTTAGGTTAGGTTAGGATAGGTAAGGATTGGAAAGGTTAGGTTAGGCTAGGATAGGTAAGGATTGGAAAGGGTAGGTTAGGTTAGGTTAGGCTAGGATAGGTAAGGATTGGAAAGGGTAGGTTAGGTTAGGTTAGGCTAGGATAGGTAAGGATTGGAAAGGGTAGGTTAGGTTAGGTTAGGCTAGGATAGGTAAGGATTGGAAAGGGTAGGTTAGGTTAGGTTAGGCTAGGATAGGTAAGGATTGGAAAGGGTAGGTTAGGTTAGGTTAGGATAGGTAAGGATTGGAAAAGGTAGGTTAGGTTAGGTTAGGTTAGGTAAGGATTGGAAAGGGTAGGTTAGGTTAGGTTAGAATAGGTAAGTATTGGAAAAGGTAGGTTAGGTTAGGCTAGGATAGGTAAGGATTGGAAAGGGTAGGTTAGGTTAGGTTAGGCTAGGATAGGTAAGGATTGGAAAAGGTAGGTTAGGTTAGGCTAGGATAGGTAAGGATTGGAAAGGGTAGGTTAGGTTAGGTTAGGCTAGGATAGGTAAGATTGGAAAGAGTAGGTTAGGTTGGGTTATGCAAAGGATAATAAAGATTGGAAAGATTAGGTTAAGTTAGGATAGGTCAGGCTCTTGGGGGCTGCGTTACCGCTAACCTCAGATGCAAGAGTGTAATTTCAGAATCAAACATGGACGCTGCTCTTTGTCTATATAGGAATCAATTAGAATACGAGATTAAGTGAATTAAGTGCATCTGTGTCGTGTAGCGAGGGTCGAGGGGAGGGAAGAGCAGCCATATTTACACACGCCTTTAAGACCAGATAAACACTTTGCTTAATGGATTGGAATGGCGCTTTACAAAGATCTATTGCAGCTCCCGAGAGAGATGTTCAGTTCCAGATGATTAGTGTTCGTTTTGTGCTGATAGAAGGGATGTGGTGTTGTCTAATTTAAAGTTATTTCCGAATGTTCTTGTCTAATCTTAAGTTATTTCTTGGTGTGATGGTGAGACGCATGAACCAAAGAGCTCTTCATTGTGAACTCTCCTCGTGAATTGCGATATCCAAAAACACAAGAAAGTTTGGTTTAGTCGCCGCAGCATCTATGGTCATATGCCGGAGAGAGACAGAAGGGGAAGGAATTATAGGAGAATGGAACAGATCCCAGGAGGCGGTACACAACCCCCGATTAATACCTGGTACCCATTTACTGCTGGGTGGACAGGGGCGTAGGGTATTGGAAAAGCCGCCCAAATTTTTCCACTCCGCCCGGGAATCGAACCCGGGCTCTCTTGGTTGTGAGCCGAGTGTGCTAACCACTGCACCACGAGGCCCCCTCCAAAAACACAAACAATGCACACTCCCCTCAACTTCAAGATCTCGGTACAGTGACGGTATTCTGAGACGCTTCCACCATCACAAATCAACTACTTCCAGAGGTCGAAAAGGAGATCAGTCGGGTCTTTTAGGTTCATGGCTAAGAGGAAGGGTCACTCACTCTACCACCAGGGTCATAAAACTACCCCTGGAAATGCCAACAACTCCTATGAAACCCTTGTCATATGTGTGTGTTTGGGCGCAGAGACGTTTAATTGAGAATACAGTTGAAAGTCTCTACGCTTCCTTGTTAATTGTAGGTTTGTGCTGACGAAGGAGTGACAAGTGCACTGGTGTGTGTGTGTGTGTGTGTGTGTGTGTGTGTGTGTGTGTGTGTGTGTGTGTGTGTGTGTGTGTGTGTGTGTGTGTGTGTATTTACCTAGTTGTATTTACCTAGTTGTAGTGTAGTGCAGTTGTAGTGTGTGTGTGTGTGTGTGTGTGTGTGTGTGTGTGTGTGTGTGTGTGTGTGTGTGTGTGTATGCCAAACCTTATAACCAAACGAGAGATTAAAAGGAAAAGAAAAAGGTTGTGTTGTATTGCTAAGGTTGTATTGTATTGCTAAGGTTGTATTGTATTGCTAAGATTGTATTGTATTGCTAAGGTTGTATTGTATTGCTAAGGTTGTATTGTATTGTTAAGGTTGTATTGTATTGCTAAGGTTGTATTGTATTGCTAAGGTTGTATTGTATTGCTAAGGTTGTATTGTATTGCTAAGATTGTATTGTATTGCTAAGGTTGTATTGTATTGCTAAGATTGTATTGTATTGCTAAGGTTGTATTGTATTGCTAAGGTTGTATTGTATTGCTAGGGTTGTATTGTATTGCTAAGGTTGTATTGTATTGCTAAGGTTGTATTGTATTGCTAAGGTTGTATTGTATTGCTAAGGTTGTATTGTATTGCTAAGGTTGTATTGTATTGCTAAGATTGTATTGTATTGCTAAGGTTGTATTGTATTGCTAAGATTGTATTGTATTGCTAAGGTTGTATTGTATTGCTAAGGTTGTATTGTATTGCTAGTGTTGTATCGTATTGCTAGCGTTGTGTTGTATTTCTAAGGTTGTATTGTATTGCTAAGGTTGTATTGTATTGCTAAGGTTGTATTATATTGCTAAGGTTGTATTGTATTGCTAATGTTGTATTGTATTGCTAAGGTTATACTGTATTGCTAAGACTGTATTGTATTGCTAGGGTTGTATTGTATTGCTAAGGTTGTATTGTATTGGTAAGGTTGTATTGTATTGCTAAGGTTGTATTGCATTGCTAAGGTTGTATTGTATTGCTAGTGTCGTATTGTATTGCAAGTACTGTATTGCCAAGGTTGCGTTGTATTGCTGTGACGAATATTTGAGTTTTTGCTATTGCTAAGGTTGTATTGTATTGCTAAGGTTGTATTGTATTGCTAAGGTTGTATTGTATTGCTAAGGTTGTATTGTATTACTAAGGTTGTATTGTATTGCTAAGGTTGTATTGTATTGCTAAGGTTGTATTGTATTGCTAAGGTTGTATTGTATTGCTAAGGTTGTATTGTATTGCTAAGGTTGTATTGTATTACTAAGGTTGTATTGTATTTCTAAGGTTGTATTGTATTGCTAAGGTTGTATTGTATTGCTAAGGTTGTATTGTATTGCTAAGGTTGTATTGTATTACTAAGGTTGTATTGTATTACTAAGGTTGTATTGTATTGCTAAGGTTGTATTGTATTGCTAAGGTTGTATTGTATTGCTAAGGTTGTATTGTATTACTAAGGTTGTATTGTATTGCTAAGGTTGTATTGTATTGCTAAGGTTGTATTGTATTGCTAAGGTTGTATTGTATTGCTAAGGTTGTATTGTATTACTAAGGTTGTATTGTATTGCTAAGGTTGTATTGTATTACTAAGGTTGTATTGTATTACTAAGGTTGTATTGTATTGCTAAGGTTGTATTGTATTACTAAGGTTGTATTGTATTGCTAAGGTTGTATTGTATTGCTAAGGTTGTATTGTATTGCTAAGGTTGTATTGTATTGCTAAGGTTGTATTGTATTGCTAAGGTTGTATTGTATTGCTAAGGTTGTATTGTATTGCTAAGGTTGTATTGTATTGCTAAGGTTGTATTGTATTACTAAGGTTGTATTGTATTGCTAAGGTTGTATTGTATTGTTAAGGTTGTATTGTATTGCTAGGGTTGTATTGTATTACTAAGGTTGTATTGTATTGCTAAGGTTGTATTGTATTGCTAAGGTTGTATTGTATTGCTAAGGTTGTATTGTATTGCTAAGGTTGTATTGTATTGCTAAGATTGTATTGTATTGCTAAGGTTGTATTGTATTGCTAAGATTGTATTGTATTGCTAAGGTTGTATTGTATTGCTAAGGTTGTATTGTATTGCTAAGGTTGTATTGTATTGCTAAGATTGTATTGTATTGCTAAGATTGTATTGTATTGCTAAGGTTGTATTGTATTGCTAAGGTTGTATTGTATTGCTAAGGTTGTATTGTATTGCTAAGGTTGTATTGTATTGCTAAGATTGTATTGTATTGCTAGGGTTGTATTGTATTACTAAGGTTGTATTGTATTGCTAAGGTTGTATTGTATTGCTAAGATTGTATTGTATTGCTAGGGTTGTATTGTATTGCTAAGGTTGTATTGTATTGCTAAGGTTGTATTGTATTGCTAGTGTTGTATTGTATTGCTAAGGTTGTATTGTATTGCTAAGGTTGTATTGTATTGCTAAGATTGTATTGTATTGCTAAGGTTGTATTGTATTGCTAAGGTTGTATTGTATTGCTAAGGTTGTATTGTATTGCTAAGGTTGTATTGTATTGCTAGCGTTGTGTTGTATTTCTAAGGTTGTATTGTATTGCTAAGGTTGTATTGTATTGCTAAGGTTGTATTGTATTGCTAAGGTTGTATTGTATTGCTAAGGTTGTATTGTATTGCTAGCGTTGTGTTGTATTCATAAGGTTGTATTGTATTGCTAAGGTTGTATTGTATTGCTAGCGTTGTGTTGTATTCATAAGGTTGTATTGTATTGCTAGTGTTGTATTGTATTGCTAGTACTGTATTGCCAAGGTTGCGTTGTATTGCTGTGACGAATATTTGAGTTCAGGGTTCTGACAGTTTGATTGATTCTGAAAACGAGATGAAAGTATGTAGGGGATTCATTCATACATTCCATTCTCTCTCTCTCTCTCTCTCTCTCTCTCTCTCTCTCTCTCTCTCTCTCTCTCTCTCTCTTTCACTCTCCTCTCCTCTCCTTTCCTTTCCTTTTATTTTATTTTACATTTATATTTCATTTCATTTTCTCTCTCCCTCTCCCTATCCTTCCCCCCTTCTCCCTTCGCCTCTCCCCCCTCCCCCCTTCGACTCCGGGGGAGGGAGGGGGGGGGAGGGGCCAGCGACTAAGCAAACACCGAATCTCAAAAAGACCTTCGCTGTTCCTCTCCAATCGTCAAGGAGGAGGAGGAGGAGGAGGAGGAGGAGGAGGCCAAGAAGAAAGAAAACAAAGGGAAGGAGAGAACTCTACCGGAAGGAGGAAAGGACAATGAAAACACGAAAGAAGGAGGAGGAGGAGGAGAAGGAGAAGGAGAAGGAGTAAAGAAGTAAAATATATAAGAAAAAGAGAAGTAAATGAGAGATGGCAAAATGGGAAGATGAAAAGAAGGAATAGAAAAAAAGAGAAGAAAGAAGAGGAAGAAAATAAGGAAGAAATAGAAGACAAAAACATGAGGATAAAAACAATAGCGAAAAGGGAAGAAGAAAAAGGAGTAGAAGGAAACAAAAGAGAAGAAGAAGGAGGAAGAGGAGGAGGAGGAGGAGGAGGAAAAAGGCTGGGAAAGAGAAGGCATGGGTGGGAAGGAATGGATGGGTTATGAGAAGGAAGAAAAGAAGAGGAAGAAGAAGAAGAAGGAGGAAGAGGAGGAGGAAGAGGAGGAGGAGGAGGAAAAAGGCTGGGAAAGAGAAGGCATGGGTGGGAAGGAATGGATGGGTTATGAGAAGGAAGAAAAGAAGAGGAAGAAGAAGAAGGAGGAGGAAGAGGAGGAGGAGGAGGAGGAGGAGGAAAAAGGCTGGGAAAGAGAAGGCATGGGTGGGAAGGAATGGATTGGAAGAGAAAAGGAGAGCTGAGTTACGAGAAGGAAGAGAAGAAGAGGAAGAAGAAGGAGGAGGAGGAGGAGGAGGAAAAAGGCTGGGAAAGAGAAGGCGTGGGTGGGAAGGAATGGATTGGAAGAGAAAAGGAGAGCTGAGTTACGAGAAGGAAGGGAAGAAGAGGAAGAAGGAGGAGGAGGAGGAGGAGGATTTGTGTGGGTGTATATTTTGGCGGGTAACTGCCTCGTTTTGTTTTCGTGGAAATTTTGGCGAAATGGAACGGAATGGTTTAGCGTTCGTGTGATAGTGGCGCGGGCTTTGTCTCTCCTCCTCCTCCTCCTCCTCCTCCTCCTTTCTTTCTCCTCCTCCTCCTCCTCATTTTTATCTCTATTTCGCTTTTGCTCTTTTCCTTTTCCTTTTCTTATATATTTTCCTTTTTTTCGCCTCCTCCTCCTCCTTCTTTCTTTCTCCTCCTCCTCCTCCTTTCATCCTCCTCCTCCTCCTCCTCCTTTTTATCTCTCTATTTCGCTTTTGCTCTTTTCCTTTTCCTTTACTTATATATTTTCCTTCTTTTCGCCTCCTCCTCCTCCTCCTCCTCCTCCTTTCTTTCTCCTCCTCCTCCTCCTCCTCCTTTTTATCTCTCTACTTCGCTTTTGCTCTTTTCCTTTTCCTTTTCTTATATATTTTCCTTCTTTTCGCCTACTCCTCCTCCTCCTCCTTCTTCCTTTCTCCTCCTCCTCCTCCTCCTTCTTTTCCGTCTCCTTTTTTATCTCTTTCGCTTTTCCTCTTTTCCTTCTTTTCTTATATATTTTCCTTCTTTTCGCCTACTCCTCCTCCTCCTAAACCTCCTCTACCTCTCCTTGAACACTATTCCTCCTCCTCCTCCTCCTCCTCCTCTATCTCCTTTCTTTCTTTTTCTCTCCTGTTATCTTGTCCCCCAGTTTGAAATATCCACACACACACACACACACACACACACACACACACACACACACACACACACACACACACACACAGTTTTTATTTTCTTTGTTTTTCATTTCATATTTTCCATTTTATTTCATTCAGCAGCACCAAAGGAAAGGAATGTGCATGTCTGGTTCGTACGTGTGTATATATTTGTCCCTTTTCGTCCTTTATTTGCAATTTTTTAGTTTCTTTTTATTGTTATTTTGCTCGTCGATGATATACAGTGTGGGGAGGGAGGGAGAGGTAGGGGGGCGGGGGGTATGTGTGCGTGTGTGTGTGTGTGTGTGTGTGTGTGTGTGTGTGTGTGTGTGTGTGTGTGTGTGTGTGTGTGTGTGTGTGTGTGTGTGTTGACAGCAGTAAAATTGGAAGTGTGTTTAAATTTGACTGCAAACAAGAGGGTAAATACACAGTGGAGATAACGTTATTGTGTGTGTGTGTGTGTGTGTGTGTGTGTGTGTGTGTGTGTGTGTGTGTGTGTGTGTGTGTGTTATGGGGCTGTGAACTGCGTATCTAGTTAGTTATCAGTTGGCCTGTGTGTGTGTGTGTGTGTGTGTGTGTGTGTGTGTGTGTGTGTCGTTATGTCTTCATGGCTTACCAGTGTCCAAGTTTACCCTCTCTGACAAGCTGCCAATCCTCCCCTCCGCCTCCTCCTTCTCCCCCTCGTCCCCATAACCCGCCGCTTAGGGGATCTAACACAATTAGTCGCCGTCTGTCACGTCAAGGGGCCGTGACAGGCAACCTACTTATCTACACCCGCCAAGCCAACCTGCATCCACTACAGCCACGTTGTTGACACGCATACCGGAATACATTACAGTCCTCCCGAGCCTTCTTAAGTTAACCTGAGCCACTTGAAGATCATAACACTCATCTAACTTTCTCCCATGACTATACTCTACTACCTAACCTCACCTAACCTAACCTAACCTAACCTAACCTAACCTAACCAAACCTAACCTAACCTAACCTAACCTAACCTAACCTAACCTAGCCTAACCTAACCTAACCTAACCTAACCTAACCTAACCTAACCTAACCTAACCTAACCTAACATAAGCTAACACCCTACCCACGTATGCCAATATATATGCAGCATCTTGCCTTTCAACACATTAAGTCTATTCTCAGTACAAGCTAATTCAGAGAAGTCACACCCCATAATCACCTTCACCTGATGCCTCCGCTACGCCAGTCTACGTTAACTACCTCTCCAAAGTTACATACATACACTCAACACAAACTAATCCGCCCCGTGAACATTATAGGAGCAGCTCACCCGCCTACCCACCCCACATGTACCTGTTTACGAGCCCCCATCCCAAAACTAATGACCCGGTTCAGCTCGCATCTGCTAAAGGGGCCCAGTCCATCTACCCACCCCCCACCACTCGGCGTTATTAGTCACCTCAGCTGCTGTGATTCGGATGCGGGGGATGTTTTGACCATTTCTGCTACTGATGGAATTCCGGCTTTATGTGCTGCGATTCTGATATGGGTGATGTGTCTGCTATTTCTGCTTGATGGAATGATAACTATGCATCTGTTATTCTGGGCCCACATCATCAAACGTTTCAGGGGCCATATTTTTAAACACTTCTGCGCCCAAGAACACGTAATTTACTAGTCTTTCGTGGGAGTTTAGGGCATTTCCAGGGGTACTTTTATGACCCTGGTGGTAGTCTGAGCCTTCTTCTGGGAGCATTTGACAATACCAACCTACACACACACACACACACACACACACACACACACACATTGAATAAGGCTTTCGTAGAGGTTGGCTGTGTAGGTAGTGTCTCCATGGGTAGCTTTATGAGCCTAGTAGTGATAGTTTGACAAAGGCTTCCTCTGCACCATGAACGTGAAAAACTTTACTACTCATGAGAACCCGACTAATCTCCTTTGTGGCTCTTGAAAAGGGTTGGTGTAGGAGCTTAGGGCGTCTGAAAATAGGTGCCCTGATTGTAAGGAAATGGAATGTTAACCTAAGTACAGCTTCTGGGATTCTGATTTTTCTTTTTTTTACAACAAAGGAGACAGCTCAAGGGCACAAAAAAAGGAAACAATAATAAAAAAAAGCCCGCTACTCGCTGCTCCTACAAAAAAATCAAAAGAGGTGGCCGAAAGAGAGGTCAATTTCGGGAGGAGAGGTGTCCTGATACGGGAGATATTTCTACCATTTCTGCTAAAGTGAACTAATACTACTACTACAGGAGGGTGGGGTGACCTTGCAGAGAGAAGGTTGGATAGGTAAAGCACCAACAACGAGAGAGAATGGAGGAGGGCGAGTGAGGCAACAGGAGGGAATGGCTTCAACGAGAGAAAGTCCTGGAGAAGAGACTTACTTGCCTGCGCCTGAAACTCAAGTCCCTGCAGATTAAACTTGATGGATGGATAAGCCTCTGCCGCCCCGCCCCGCCCCGTCCCGTCCCGTCTCCAGCCTCTCTCCCTTGATGCTTGCTTGCCAACGGGGTAACTAATGAATGCTCTCCTCCTCCTCCTCTTTCTTCTCCTGTCCTCAGCTTCGTCAGGATACACGGGATTAGGGATGAAAGGAGGAGAATGAAGATGGACGGATAGATGGAATAATTAAATAGTGCATTGGGAGGAAATGGAGTCAGATAAGTTCCCCACTTCTCTTTCCCTTTTTCCAAGATACATGGGATTGGTGATGATGGAAGGGGGAGAATGGAGATGGATGGATAGATGGATGAATAAGGAAACAGAGCAAGAGGGATAGGGAAGGATTGTCCCAGTCCTAATCTATCCATTCCTGAAAACAAACATGGAATTGGTGATGGAAGGGGGAGAATAGAGATGGATGGATAGATGGATAGGTGTGGGAAGATAACAAGGAGGAGGAGGAGGAGGTTGTTCTAGTCCTAATCCATCAATTCCTGAAAACAAACATGGAATTGGTGATGGAAGGGGTGAATGGAGATGGATGGATAGATGGATAGATTTGGGAAGATAACAAGAGGGATAGGAAGGGGGTTGTCCTTGTCCTAATCTATCCATTCCTGAAAACAAACATGGAATTGGTGATGGAAGGGGTGAATGGAGATGGATGGATAGATGGATAGATTTGGGAAGATAACAAGAGGGATAGGAAGGGGGTTGTCCTTGTCCTAATCTATCCATTCCTGAAAACAAACATGGAATTGGTGATGGAAGGGGGAGAATAGAGATGGATGGATAGATGGATAGATGTGGGAAGATAACTAGAGGGATAGGAAGGGGGTTGTCCTTGTCCTAATCTATCCATTCCTGAAAACAAACATGGAATTGGTGATGGAAGGGGTGAATGGAGATGGGATGGATAGATCAAGAGGGATAGGAAGGGGTTGTTGTGAGATGGATGGATAGATGGATAGATTTGGATAGATGGATAGGTGGAGGAGGAGGTTGTTCTAGTTCTAATCCATCAATTCCTGAAAACAGACATGGAATTGGTGATGGAAGGGGGAGAATAGAGATGGATGGATAGATAGATAGGTGTGGGAAGATAACAAGGAGGAGAGGAAGGGGGTTGTTCTGGTCCTAATCCATCAATTCCTGAAGATACACCCCACTCTTCCCTTCCCCTATTCAAAATACAAGGAAACAGTGATTGACAGGGGAGAATTAACCGAGTAAAAAGATGGATTATGAAGCAACGCAAAGGTGGAAGAGGTTGTTTGAGCTCTAAACTATTAATTGAAAGCATATTCCCCCCGACCCCCACTCTTTCCATTCTCTAATAAAAATACATAGTTAGTGATTGATTGGAGAGAATGAACTTGGTATAGATGAATGTATTGGGGGGACAGCGCAAGGAAGGAGAGAAAGGAGAGGAGAAGAACCAGCTCTAATCTATCAATTCCAC
The DNA here is from genome assembly GCF_024679095.1 of Eriocheir sinensis. NCBI lineage: Eukaryota > Metazoa > Arthropoda > Malacostraca > Decapoda > Varunidae > Eriocheir > Eriocheir sinensis. The sequence continues at coordinate 2,844,618 of NC_066574.1, read as the reverse complement.
GTCAAAATGGTCGATCCACCTAACGAAAAAAATAATAATAATGCCATGTTGATAGTTTGGGTAGGATTATTTTTCTTAAAGTCTCCATGGACATTAGTAACTGCGATAAATATGATAAATACCGAGTAATCCTTTGTTATTGCCCGATAGACCAAAAAAAAAAAAATGGAAATTAATATTATAGATGTGGCGAGCAACGAAATAACGGAGCGAGAGATTAAAAAAGAAAAAAATCACGATACAACCTTAATGAATTCTACACCCGTTCAACATTCCTCTTTAGTATCAAAATATACTCCTTTCAAAGCCTTCACCATAGTCTTAAATAAATATATATCGGCTCCGTACCGGGTCGCCACTTGTCCACAAATAGATCACGGACTGCCAGGACAAGAGGGGAAGGGGAGACACACTGCTCTTAGTGCGACTGTCAGGAGGCTCCGATATGGGTCATGAGGACACTGTAAAAACGGGTCACTATAAGAATGTTTTGAAGAGCATAGCCTTAGAGTGCGACTGTCAGGAGGCTCCTATATGGTTCATGAGGACACTGTAAAAACGGGTCACTATAAGAATGTTTTGAAGAGCATAGCCTTAGAGTGCGATTGTCAAGAGGCTCCTATATGGGTCATGAGGACACTGTAAAAACGCGTCACTATAAGAATGTTTTGAAGAGCATAGCCTTAGAGTGCGATTGTGAGGAGGCTCCTATATGGGTCATGAGGACACTGTAAAAACGCGTCACTATAAGAATGTTTTGAAGAGCATAGCCTTAGAGTGCGATTGTCAGGAGGCTCCTATATGGGTCATGAGGACACTGTAAAAACGCGTCACTATAAGAATGTTTTGAAGAGCACAGTTACATTACACCGGAGAACAGCATGAATAACACTTGAACTAAACTACACTACACGCTTCATCCCCCTTAACTTGTATGTACGTAACCTCTACACCGCTCTCTCACAACACGGGCATTCCTTCCTTCCTTACACTACCCCTTCACCTGCTATAAGGGTAAACACACCTGCCTCAGACACCCGACACCGCACCACACGCACGAACACGGTAACCCTTGCCGCGCCACGCCCTCCCCACATCCCCTTCCCCAGGTAACACAGTCCTCCCCTCCCCGCTACTTCACCCCACCAGGTAACACAGTCTTCACTCCCCCCCCCCCTACCCCCCCCCCGGCCTCCCGTTCACCCCTCATGGAAAAACAGTCCAACCCTCTCCTCCTTCTCCCCTCTCCCCCTCCCCCCCTGCTGGTACTCCGTCAGCCCCCCGCGGAAGGACGGACTGAAATAACGCAGGGAAAAAATATATGAGGAAAAAATGTTTGTGCCTCTCTCTCTCTCTCTCTCTCTCTCTCTCTCTCTCTCTCTCTCTCTCTCTCTCTCTCTCTCTGAGCACTCCCGGTGAGGTGTATACACACACACACACACACACACACACACACACACACACACACACACACACACACACACAGAGAGAGAGAGAGAGAGAGAGAGAGAGAGAGAGAGAGAGAGAGAGAGAGAGAGAGAGAGAGAGAGAGAGAGAGAGAGAGAGAGAAATGCATCAGGGAAATGGAGAAAAAATAAATCATATGCATATCCACCACTCTCTCTCTCTCTCTCTCTCTCTCTCTCTCTCACACACACACACACACAGACATAAGGGATTGAGTCTACAGCTAGTTCGGGTCGGATCATGTAGAGGGGGTCAGCTGGAGACATTGGGGGGTTTGAGTGGGGGGGTTCTGAGGGACAAGTCAAGTCGGGGGGGGGGGGAGGGGGTCGAACTGGGGACACCACTGCTAACAACACTTCCCCCAGCACCTTCCCCCCATTCTCAGACCAGGCCACAGGGGGGAACTGACATCTGAGTCCTTCTAATACAGTCACTAAGCATCCAGCGACGTTTTTCACAGGTAGTGTTATCTGCGTTGGACTGATCAGGAGCCGGAGAGCGGTGTCATTCGGCGGGTCATACATGCAGGGGGTAGGAGGTGGGATAGGAGAGGGGGTAAAAACTGGGGCAAGGAGGAGAGGGGGCGAGAGGTAAGGATAACCACACATCACGGGTCGCGGCACGAGATAAGACCTGGCCGGGGATTAGAGTTGGCTGGTGGGAAATTGTGTGAGTGCAGCGCTGGTGGGTGGGAGAAGGGAGGAGAGAAGAGGTCGGGACTGCACTATTACTATTACTACATTTATGGCCCTGCTACGGCGCTGAGGAGGAGGAGAAGGATGGTATAGTTATGGTAGTGGTCGCGGTGTTGTTAAAAAGATGGTAACATTAGTGGTGGATAGTGTTCGTGGTGATATACTTTGGCAGGTTTAGGATTTAAGAAGGGTGGTAGAGTAATCGTGATAGTAGTAGTAGTAGTAGTAGTAGTAGTAGTAGTAGTAGTAGTAGTGGTATTTGCTACTTGCTAAAAAACAACGATTGCAATGCTGGTAGTGGTGGTAGTGGTGGTGGTGGTGGTGGCGAGGGTTGTTACATTGTTAGCTGTTCTACTCTACTTTCACGGTTCTGGGGGAGTGGTGGTGATGCTGGTGGTGGTGCAGGTGGTGGTGCGTGGTGGAGGTGATGGGTGTGGCTTTAAAGGGTGTCTAGTCTGCTGAGGGAGAGGGTGAAGGGAGGGAGGGAGAGGCTGTTACATGCATATTGAGCAAACTGAAGAAAATGAGAAAAGAAGAAGAAAAGAAAATGTAAGACAGCAAAAAAGAAGGAAAAATATAAATAACAGGAAAAATATAGGAAAATACCGATAAAGGAAATCAAAAAGAGGATAAATGACGGACTATAGGGATAAATAACAGAAGGAAATGAGGAAGATAACAACAAAGAATAGAAAAAGACGAAGGAATAAGGAGAGAGAGAGAGAGAGAGAGAGAGAGAGAGAGAGAGAGAGAGAGAGAGAGAGAGAGAGAGAGAGAGAGAGAGAGAGAGAGAGAGAGAGAGAGAGAGAGAGAGAGAGAGAGAAGGAAAGGAAAAAGGAAAATCACAAACACAAAACTACGAACTATGTAAAACCAAAGACGGAAAAAAAGGAAAAAATGAAAAAAAGCAGGAAAAAAAACAGACATAGACAAGAAACAAGAAAAGAAGAAAACAAAACAAATATGACGAACTGGACAAATAAAACAAGACAAAAAAAATAAACGAGATGAAATAAAAGAAAGAAAACAAAACACACACACACACACACACACACACACACACACACACACACACACACACACACGCTGACCCAGAGGCAAGAAAAAAAAATGAAAATGAGGAAAAAGAAAGACAAAAAAAACAAAATCATAAGCACAAATAAAACAAGATAAAGAACAAAAACAAAAAGATGAAGAAGAAGAAAACCAAACCAAACACACACACACACACACACACACACACACACACACACAGAAGAAACAGGAGAAAAAAAAAAGAGAACAGAGAAAAAGAAAAACAGAAAAACGTTGAATTATACAAAACAGGAAAAGAATAACATATAAATAAAAATAAAACACAACACAGACAAACAAACACCTACACAGACAAGAACAAGAACAAGAAAAAAACACGTACAGACAGACAGAGACAGGACAATTTTAAAGGGTTCAGTATATCCGCGTAAGACTGTAAGGAATACGAATCCAAGCGATCAAATTCCACGCCGGTTCAGATCGATGGGAAAGAAGAATCCTCACCTACCCCCACCCACCACCACCACCACCACCACTTGTACCCATTCCACGGAGCACCACCATCATAAGAATCACTATTACCACCACCACAACCTGAGTTTAAAATCTCCTCTTCCTCTTCCTCCTTCTCCTCCTGTACCATTCTTTCTCCCCTCTCTAAATTCACCATCATCACAATCACCCTTTCCCGTTACTTATCTCAGGGACCATATTCTCAAACGCTTACTGGCTTACACACCTACATTTGATCATGTAAACGCAGAAATAGATCGAGAGGTGATTCAAAGTTAGGCGGATTGTGAAGCTGTACTCTGCCTCCTTAACTGTTCGTCCCCCTGTGTTCCTGAAGGTATATTTGTGATGCTGTACTCTGCCTCCTAAACTGTTCGTCCCCCTGTGTTCTTGAAGGTATATTTGTGATGCTGTACTCTGCCTCCTTAACTGTTCGTCCCCCTGTGTTCTTGAAGGTATATTTGTGATGCTGTACTCTGCCTCCTTAACTGTTCGTCCCCCTGTGTTCTTGAAGGTATATTTGTGATGCTGTACTCTGCCTCCTTAACTGTTCGTCCCCCTGTGTTCTTGAAGGTATATTTGTGAAGCTGTACTCTGCCTCCTTAACTGTTCGTCCCCCTGTGTTCTTGAAGGTATATTTGTGATGCTGTACTCTGCCTCCTTAACTGTTCATCCCCCTGTGTTCTTGAAGGTATATTTGTGATGCTGTACTCTGCCTCCTTAACTGTTCATCCCCCTGTGTTCTTGAAGGTATATTTGTGATGCTGTACTCTGCCTCCTTAACTGTTCATCCCCCTGTGTTCTTGAAGGCATATTTGTGATGCTGTACTCTGCCTCCTTAACTGTTCGTCCCCCTGTGTTCTTGAAGGTATATTTGTGAAGCTGTACTCTGCCTCCTTAACTGTTCGTCCCCCTGTGTTCTTGAAGGCATATTTGTGATGCTGTACTCTGCCTCCTTAACTGTTCATCCCCCTGTGTTCTTGAAGGTATATTTGTGATGCTGTACTCTGCCTCCTTAACTGTTCGTCCCCCTGTGTTCTTGAAGGCATATTTGTGAAGCTGTACTCTGCCTCCTTAACTGTTCGTCCCCCTGTGTTCCTGAAGGTCTAGCTGCACCACTACAGACTATCGGTATTCGCGGGAAAGACACGTAACAGACACGGCAGCAGCATATCGACCGCTCGTTCATTCAAAGTTGGGCGAAGTTTACCAATGTATCCTGCGCTCGGCGGCTGGTGGGTAGACGGGACAAAAAAAAAAAAAAAAAAAAAAAAAGACAGATATATAGATAAATAGACAGAGAGAAAGATAGAGAGAGAACAGAGAAGAGTAAATATAATGATAATGATTATAATCGTTCGCCTAAGTAATGTCTATTAAGATGATTATGGAGTTAGAGCTTGCTTGATAGATGACAGACAGATAGAGAGAGAGAGAGAAGAGAAGGGGGGAGAGAGAGAGAGAGAGAAGAAAGAAAGAAAAAGAAAGAAAAGACACACACACACACACACACACACACACACACACACACACACACACACACACACACGCTCTCACCCCCAGAAAGTAATTTTAAGTTTTAACCTGACAAGGATTAATAACACTGAAGACGAAGCGATTTAGTAAAGGAAAGCAATTGAGGAAGTGGAGGAAAAAGATGATAAAAAAAACGTGATAAATGATGAAAAAAAAACACGTCCTGCTCTTGTGTTTATTTGTCTTGTATGTATTTGTGTATTATTTCTGTATTTCTCATTCTTGATATTTTTTTATACTCTTCAACGAGGGAGTATGAAAAATAAGTCAAGAATTAGTTAGCAATATATAGCAATTTATTTTTTGAGATCCTTTAACACAGATAGACAGAGATAGAGAGACAGACAGGCAAACAAATAGACAGACAGATAGACAATGAAGAAGAGTAAAAGAGTAAAGAAGGAAGTGAAGGAAAGGCTGATAAAAACGTGATAAATGAGAAATAAGAAATAATAAAAAAATAATCTTCCTGCTTCTGTATTTCCTCATTCTTGTTATACTTAAACTCTTCAACGACGAAGCATAAAAATAACGGATCAGACAATGGGGCCATACTCCGGGGGGCGCGTCGCCTCACCCACCACATAAAAGTAAGTCAGCTATTTACCTACATATGTCCTCACGAAATAGATGAATGTGTACAATCTACTTTTGAAATATAATGGTAACTAACAGACACAGACAGGCAGACAGACAGACAAACAGACAGACAGACATACGGACAGACAGACAAAGACAGACACACCGACAGAGAGACAGACAGACACACGGACAGACAGACAGACAGACAAACAGACAGACAGACATACGGACAGACAGACAAAGACAGACACACCGACAGAGAGACAGACAGACACACGGAGAGACAGACATACAGACAGGCAGACACACAGACAGACAAACAAACAGATAACAACGACGAGGAAAACATTGTCTCTCTGATCAAGACAAACGAGGAAATAAAACTATAAAAAAAAAATGAAAACGCGACAAAAAATAAATAAAAAAACACTTGAAACATTGCCAGCCACAGATTACGCAACACACACACGGAACACAAACAAACGAACACACGCGACAACACAACACACACGCAACACACAACACACAGGCTTGGAAAAAAGAGAAAAGAGAGTAAAAGAGAAAAGAAGAGTAAATGAAATAATAAATGTACTACGTCGTAAGTAATGTGGTTAAGATAATTATGAGAGAGAGAGAGAGAGAGAGAGAGAGAGAGAGAGAGAGAGAGAGAGAGAGAGAGAGAGAGAGAGAGAGAGATACAAAGATAGAGAGGGAAAGCATCTACACACACAGAGAAAGCCCAAACAGTTACCAGCGAAGTCAAGTCGGCGCTGCTGCTGGGGACACACGATAACAACTTCTACTGCGGCCACGGCTTACCAACGTGTGTGTGTGTGTGTGTGTGTGTGTGTGTGTGTGTGTGTGTGTGTGTGTGTGTGTGTGTGTGTGTGTGTGTGTGTGTGTGTGTGTGTGTGTGTGTGTGTGTTATCTGCCCCATGGTGTAATTACAGGCATTTGCGGGCATTTAAAGAATCAATGGTATAAACATTACTATGCTTGGACCGAGCCGGGCTAAGCAGAATTGTCAAGAGATTAGAGTTAGTAGCGGGAGGAGGAGGAGACTAATTTTTGTTGGTGATACTGTTGATAGTGATTCTGGTTGTGATGATGGTGAATTTAGAAAGAGAGGCAACAGAATGGTAGAGGAGGAAGAGGAGGAGGAGGAGGAGGAAGAAGAGGAGGGGGAGAAGGAAGAGGAGAAAAAGATGGTGATTTCTGGTGGTGATTGTGGTGGTGATGGTGAGTCTATTGGTGGTGGTGATGGTGAATTAAGATAGAAATATATAGATTGAGACAGATAGATTGATAGATAGATAGAGAGAGAGAGAGAGAGAGAGAGAGAGAGAGAGAGAGAGAGAGAGAGAGAGAGAGAGAGAGAGAGAGAGAGAGAGAGAGAGAGAGAGAGAGAGAGAGAGCATAAACAGATGGAGATGTAGAGAAATATAGGCGAGAAAAGGACAAAGCGAAAAAGGCAATGAAGACGAAAGCGTTAAAGACGAGTACAAACAAATGGAGCAAATTCTTAAGCAATGACAAATCCACAAACTGACTCCTTTTACTATAGATTCTACACTGCAAATGCCGCCAAATGATGCCCTAAACCTATTCCAGAAAACTCGAGAGCTCTGAGATCGGCATTCCATTCTTCTTCAGTAACGACGGACCCACAAACTTGACTTCCACGGTAAAGACTTTAGATTCCTTTTACTATACTCTTCTATACGGATAACAGCCACTGATTATGTCCTAAACCTATTCAACAAGACTTAAGAGGTTTGAGATCGGCATTCCATTCTTCTTCAGTAACGACGGACCCACAAACTTGATTTCCACGGTAAAGAGTTTAGATTCCTTTTACTATACTCTTCCATACGAATAAGAGCCAATGATTATGTCCTAAACCTATTCAACAAGACTTAAAAGCTCTGAGATCGGCATTCCATTCTTCTTGAGTAATGACTAACCCACAAACTTGATCTCAACGGTAAGATGTTCAAATTCTTTTAACTATACACTCTTCACTATAAGAATGCCCTAAACCCATTCAACATAACTGAGAACTCTGAGATCGGCATTCCATTCTTGTTAAATAATGACGAACCCACAAACTTGGTCTCCACGGCAAAATGTTTAGATTCCTTTCGTATCAACTTTACACTTCGAATGAGAGCCGCTAACAACGTCCTCAACCTATTCTGCGGTCGTCATTCCATTCTTCTCAAAGCAATGAGGAACCCACAAACTTGATCTCCACGGCAAGATATTTAGATTCCCTTTCGTATCAACTTTACACTTCGAATGAGAGCCGCTAACAACGTCCTCAACCTATTTTGTGGTCGTCATTCCATTCTTCTCAAAGCAATGACGAACCCACAAACTTGATCTCCACGGCAAAATGTTTAGATTCACTTTCGTATCAACTTTACACTTCGAATGAGAGCCGCTAACAACGTCCTCAACCTATTTTGCGGTCGTCATTCCATTCTTCTCAAAGCAATGACGATCCCACAAACTTGATCTGCACGGTGGTCGTCAGCCGCACGGGTCGAGTCCTTCATCCGTCACGCGTCCAAGGCTGCGGTGAGTCTAATTGCAACACGGCTCAGGCAGCAGGAGACGAGGCGTTTCCGGCGGGAGGACGATTTTTAGTGATCCGACTCGTCTCACTGAGGTCCATATTCATAAACGTATCGGGCTCCCATTACGTCTGTGTTACCAAGGCCACGAAGGAAAAGTTTCGTTTAGTCGGCGCAACATCTGTGGTCATATGCCGGAGACAGAAGGGTAAGGAATTATAGGAGAAGGGACACAACCCCCGATTAATACCTGGTACCCATTCACTGCTGGGTGGACAGGGGCGTAGGGTATCGGAAAAGCCGCCCAAATTTTTCAACTCCGCCCGGGAATCGAACCCGGGCTCTCTCGGTTGTGAGCCGAGTGTGCTAACCACTGCACCACGAAGCCCCCTCACATGCAGAGAAGATCAACCGGGTTTTCATAAGTGGTTTTCCCGTTCAAGATGTAGAAGTCGTGTAAAACTAACACTGGGATCATAAAACAGTCCGAGGAGATCCTAGCAACTTCAAACAGAGGCTTTCAAACAGGCGAACGTTTAAAATTCCGGGCTTCAGACACACGCAGGCAACCAAATCGCCCGTAAGCTCTCAGCCCGCGCAGATTCCATACTATCAATCGCTTCCACGCCTCAGAATATCGATGTTAAGGCTAGTATGAGTTGCAAGGATATCCATGGGTGGTTTCATGACCCTGGTGGTAGTCTGACAAGGTTTCCGCGCCATGAACGGGAAAAACAACACTCGTGAGAACCCAGCAAGGGAAAATAAGGCTGTTACACGAAGAAGAAGAAGTAAAGAAGAAAAAGAAGAAGAAGAAGAAGAAGAAGAAGAAGAAGAAGAAGAAGGAAAAGAAGATGATGCTGATGAAGAACAAGAACAAGAAAAAGGACAAGAAGAAGAACATGAGGAAAAACTTGCCTAATCTTATCTATGGTCTTAGGAAACAGTCGTGTAGCAGCGATAATATGCAGTGTGAGAAGGCATGCCCCGGTTCGCTTTTTACTGCTCCATAGTCTGACAAGTTGACATTTCTGACGTAAGGGTTGTCTGCGCAAGGTATGGGAAGCTGACGTGTGTGTGTGTGTGTGTGTGTGTGTGTGTGTGTGTGTGTGTGTGTGTGTGTGTGTGTGACGGCGCGCGTGTGTGGGTTGTGTGCTTCTCGTAATTGAGTGGCGCAGGTGTTTGTGGGTTTAGCGTTATTGCGACGAACAACCTCGAGCGATGGATGGAGTCTTGAGGGTCGAGCGAAGTGAATGGCGGGCGGTGATGTTGTAACGATGAAGAGTACGTGTGTGTGTGTGTGTGTGTGTGTGTGTGTGTGTGTGTGTGTGTGTGGATGAGGTAGATCAGTAAATATATAAATAGACGGATGAACAGCTATAAAGACAGTGTGTGTGCGCGTGTGTGTGTGTGTGTGTGTGTGTGTGTGTGTGTGTGTGTGTGTGTGTGTGTGTGTGTGTGTCACGTCTGCAAGTTCCGAAAGATTTATTATCAATAGAGAATTATTAATCATGACGTGTTTCCTGTACTTATGCGGTTTATCTAATACCATGATACACACACACACACACACACACACACACACACACACACACACACACGAATCATCTCTCTCTCTCTCTCTCTCTCTCTCTCTCGTCCCCTCCTCGCCCACGCCGTAACGAGCAATTTGAACTTTTAGCGGCGCCCCTCCGCAGAAACCAATACCCTTTTCCATCACCACCGCCTCTAAACCTTAATATCTCACCCTGAACTTTCCACAATCTGCATGCCACCCACAACCTCCCTCCCTCTATCCCCCCCACCCTCTCCCTCTCACTCCCTGTCCTCCCTCGCGAGATTCAATCAACGACACAAGCGCAATGTTGCCGGTGTGTTCGCAGGTCGTCCCCCTTTGCTGAACACGGCACAGGTGAACAGGGACAGCCCGGACACGCACACACACACACGCACATGCACACCTTGTCCTATGATGCTCGTTGGCTCTCTCGCTTCATCTCTCGCTCTCCTGACCGCCCGCTCCTCGCCCTCCTCTGCCCTTCGCAAGCTAGCAGGCAAGCAGGCACAGCATCTGGGCCTTAGGGCTCGCGCCGGTTGAAAGCACAGCCGTTTCTTTTTTCTTCGTCTTAATGACTGTTCTCTCTTCTCGCAATGTCAAGTATCGATTTTTGGGCGCCGTGCTAGTGATTCCTACGAGCCACACCGCCACGTCCTGCTCCCCCGCCGCCGCTCCTGCACTTGTTGATCCGTGGTGCCCCTGGTGATGCCGCTCCCAGGGGCGTACACTTTTGACAAGCAGTTTTATCCCCCCGTGAATGTAGGTGGCGAAAATGCACTGCCCTGTCAAAATTTCTGCATTCAAGAGTAACACACACGGGATGCGGCGAGTTGGTACATAATTCCACGGCTGAGTCACTAAACAGGCTACGGGGATGACAAACAGACTCAAAGCTTACCGTTCGCGTCATGCAGTTTAAAGATACAGCCAGAGATGCCGGGAGAGCCAAGCTTCGCACGTCCTCTCTCTGTCAAGTTGTGGGTGCAACTGTGGGCCGTGGCCTCCTAGACATGTGAGGTAGGTAACTCTTGGACGTCCTGAGCGGAGTCCCGTTTTCTATGAAGATGATATTCGTTTGTTATTAATCAGAGGCACAAGGGATATCCGTCCATGGTGCAAGTAAACACAGACGACGGTGCGCACTGAACGATATTCCCTGATGACCCCCAACCCCCCGCCGGCATTGAAACTCGCCTTGCTCAGAGGGGGAGAGCGGCGGCGTCACTCGGCCAGGTTGCCGGATATCAGGTGAGAGCGAGAGGGTGGTACTTGCACTTTCCGCTGACGGCCCTGTTATCCTGTCATCTTGCCCTGTCTTGTTATCCCTCGCCTGCATGCCCCGCCTCCCCCTCCTTCACCCCTATCACACCTCGCCACACCTAAAGCCCTGACGTCAGGAGTTCAAAATCACCTGCCAGAACAACATCCCCAGCATCATCATGACCCGCTAGCATGCAGCATCGGCAGAGGGAAACGCGTGCTCGCCCGAATTTCAAAGAAGTGAAAAGGGAAACTGTCTTGCCTCCGAGAGTTGGCAGTTGCTTCCACGACACTGATATTGACGTACAAGCGAGATCAAAACAGACTCATGACGTGCGATGTGGATTAAGATAACAATAAACCCCAGTGCACACATCTCCACGATTCTACGGATAAGGGAATAATACCTTGCAAGTATTAAGCGCTGGCAACATTGGCGGCCTTCACAGCTGCTTGCATGACTTACCAGCGATATTAAACCAACCTCATGTAGTGCAGTATTGATAGAGATAATAAGAAACACCGGTGCATCCATCTCGACGAGTCTCCGGATGAGGGATTAATACCATGCAACTACTTACTGTTGGCAACATTGGTGGCCTTCACAGAGCGCGCGGGCTTAACATCGTTTGCCGAAATATTAAGACCGGGCAGGTGAGTGACTCGTCTACCTGGTGAAAGTATGGAACCTTAAAATTTTCCGGGTTGAAATTATGGAACTTTAAAATTTTCCGGGTTGAAATTATGGAACTTTAAAAAATTGTGGAACTTTAAAATTTTCCGGGTTGAAATTATGGAACTTTAAAATTTTCCGGGTTGAAATTATGGAACTTTAAAAAATTATGGAACTTTAAAGTTTTCCGGATTGAAATTATGCAACTTTAAAATTTTCCGGGTTGAAATTATGGATCTTTAAAAAATTACGGAACTTTAAAATTTTCCGGGTTGAAATTATGGAACTTTAAAAAATTATGGAACTTTAAAATTTTCCGGGTTGAAATTATGGAACTTTAAAAAATTATGGAACTTTAAAATTTTCCTATATAAAAATATGGAGCCTTGAAATTTTCCGGGTTGAAATTATGGAACCTTAAAATTTTCCGGGTTGACATTACGTAACTTTAAAATTTTACGGGTTAAAATTATGGACCCTTAAAATTATGGAACCTTGAAATTGTGGAACCTAATATTTTCAAGGTTGAAATTATGGTCCCTCAAAATTATGGAACCTTAAAATTATGGAACCTAAAATTTTCCAGGTTGAAATTATGGACCCTTAAAATTTTGGAACCTTAAAATTATGGAGCCTCAAAATTATGGAACCGTAAACTATCGAGCCTCAAAATTATGGAACCTTAAAATTTTCCGGGTTGAAATTATGGAACCTTAAAATTTTGGAACCTTAAAATTATGGAACCTTAAAATTTTGGAACCTTAAAATTATGGAGCCTCAAAATTATGGAACCTTAAAATTATGGAGCCTCAAAATTACGGAACCTTAAAATTAGGGAGCCTCAAAATTATGGAACCTTACAATTTTCCGGGTTGAAATTCTGGAACCTTAAAATTTTCCGTGTTTAGTCCAAGGTAACGACGCTCCCCGTGACCAACAGGTAATAGACAGGTAGGTGAGGAAGTGCTGTTATATTAAGGGCACAAACACCGGATGCGAGGAAGAGGAGGAAAAGGACCAGTAAAAAACACGTAAAATACACCTTTATAGAGTGATTTTTCCGTGTTTGTGACGTGTGTGTGCGTGTGTGTTTGTGTGTGTGTGTGTCCTAACTACGCATTTTTAGTGATATCAATTTCTTAGCTTTTAGTTTTTATTTGCTCTTCAATTATCTATGTGTATGTCTGTATCTCTCTGCCTTGTCTATCTGTCTATCTATCTATCTTCTGTCTATATGGCCGAGAACCTATTTAACTATTTACATTATGCTTATTTATCATTTACACGCCACCAGGTTCACACACACACACACACACACACACACATACACACACACAGCGGCAGGGGGGAGGGAGTCACGGGCTGGTCTTCACATCGTTTAGTTTTATCCTCCGTTAGTCCGGTGCCAAAATGCCGCCCTTTCACGGGGTAATCAGAGGTCCATTTCGGGAGTGAATGAATCGCCGGCGTGAATGTGCGGACGCTGAGAGAGAATTTGCTCCGTATTCTCAAACATTTCAGGGGCTTACACACCTTCATTGGATCAGGCTTTCGAAGAGGTTGGGTGAAGGTGTTTTTAAGAGTAGTTTAAAGAGGCTAGTAATAGTTTGATAAGGTTTCTGCACCATGAATGTGATAAAGGAAGGTATCAGGACACCTCTCTTCCCGAAATTGACCTATCTTTCGGCCACTCCTCTAACTCTTTTAAGGAGCAGTGAGTAGCGGGCTTTTTTTCACATTTGTTTCATTTTTTTATGCCCTTGAACTGACTCCTCTGCTGTATAAAAAAAAAACTCATGAGAACCCGACAATCTCCTTTGTGGACTTTGGAAATTGCTATTGTGTGAACCTAAAGCGCCTGAGAGTATGGATCTTAGGAGAGGTTGTGTTAGTATTTCCATGGGTAGTTTTATGAGCCCTGTGATAGTTTGGTAAGGCTTTTGCACCGTGAATGTGATAAACACTCAAGTGAACCCGACTAATCTCCTTTTTGGCATTAGGAAAAATAGTTGTGAGCCGAAAGTGTCCGAGAATCAGGGTCAAATAGATGTGGGTATTTTCATGGGCAGTTTAAAGAGCCTGGTGATAGCTTGATAGGGCTTCTGCACCGTGAATGTAATAAACACTCAAGAAAACCCGACTAATCTCCTTTGTGGACTTTGGAAATTGCTATTGTGTGAACCTAAAGCGGCTGAGAGTACGGATCTTAGGAGAGGTTGTGTTAGTATTTCCATGGGTAGTTTTATGAGCCAAGTGATAATTCGATAAGGTTTCTGCACCGTGAATGTGATAAAACACTCATGAAAATCCGATTAATCTCCTTTGTGGCCTATGGAAATTGCTATTGTGTGAACCTAAAGCGGCTGAGAGTACGGATCTTAGGAGAGGTTGTGTTAGTATTTCCATGGGCAGTTTTATGAGCCTGTGATAGTTTAATAATACATTTAAGAATATGGACCATTGACTCCCCGACGCGATAAAAAAACCTCCATCATGTATTTCCATCGTAGGTTTATCATTGGTTATGCTAGGAATATCGTCTGTTTTTGCCTTTTTTAACGTGTGTGTGTGTGTGTGTGTGTGTGTGTGTGTGTGTGTGTGTGTGTGTGTGTGTGTGTGTGTCAAGAATGCCGGTCCCTATATATTTTTTCTCCTTTGTTTTAGGTAAGAGCAGCGACTCCTATGTTGTATTCCTTTGGGTGTAATTTTTATTGTCACGCCATGCAAACCTTATTATCATCGCAGTACTAATGAGAATATCGTCAGTTTCTGGTGTGTTTTGGGGGCGTCGCGAATTCCAGCCGCTGTTGTTGTTTTTTCTTTTAATTTACGGCAAGAAGAGATACCCGGTACTTCTCTTTCACTATGCACTGTGTTGTTGTTGTTGTTCCACCGCGCTGTATACCTAAAATTATCGTACTTGTGTTCAGGATATCGTCAACTTCCTGCATGTTTTGTGCGTAATAGATCCCAGAGGCGTTTTTTTTTTTTTTTTTTTTCTACTGTCCAGTGTGCATTCATCGTTACTATTAATTAAATATACTATTGCTCGGTATTTTGTCTATTGAATTTATTATTTTATGCGTCGTGAATTCCAGCCGTCGTTCTTTTTTTTTCAGTATTAAAATACAAATTTACTTTTTCAATTGTCCATCTGTCTAACGTCTGTCTATTTATCTATATAAATTTATCTATCAATCTATTTTTATGTCAGAGAATCTAGTTAACTATCAATGTCTGTCTATCATGTTTTTTTTTCACAATTATCTAATATCGTTTCTATTTACTTAAATATATCGCATGTTTCTGATGCTTATTTTTTTTTGTTGTTGTTGTTGTTTTGTGTGTAAGTCATTAAATCCTATCGCTCCGTTTCTTTTCATTTCACTGCCAGATAAGCTTTTTCTATTTCTTCTAGCGGGCATATTAGCTTCAAGGACCAAGCCTCAGCATTAACATTTATCTCTCTTAATCAAAGGTCAGAGTATAACATCCTTTTATTTCTGATTCTGATTCCTCTCTTATCAACCCCACGTCTCAGTTTCTTCAGATATTGCCCTCTCTTCGCCTTTCTTTGTGCCTCCTCTTCCTCCTCCTCTCCCCCTCACAATATGCACCTCCCTCCCTGTCTCCCTCTCTCCCTCTCCCTCCCTCCGTACCCTTTCCCGCCCTGCCCGCCTCCTTGCCATCTCCTCTCACCTTCACTCCCACCCGCCCCTTCCTTCCCTCTCTCCTCTCTTCAGATCTCCACTTTCACACGAGTACCCTTAACCCATCCCAGAGTTCCTTCCCATTCTCCTTTCTTCTGTCTGACCCTTCTTCTTCGTCTTCCTCCTACTCTTACCCTTCTTCGTACGACCTTTCATCCTCTTCCTCCTCTTCTTTCTCCTGTTCCTTCTCTGCACGACCATTTTCCTCCTTCTTGTTCTTGTTTTTGTACTTCTTCTTCTTCTCCATCTTCCACCTGTGACATCATGATCAAGATCAAGATCTATACGACCCTTCCTTCTCCTCCTCCTCCTCCTCCTCCTCCTTTTCCTCCTCTTTTCCTCCTTTTCTACATCCAATCATTAAAAACACACACACACACACACACACACACACACACACACACACACACACACACACACACACACACACACACACACTAATGGCGGATGAAATGCTTTACTAAATGAAATCGTGATTGCAAAAACTACATAAAAATACACAAATCTAAGGAATTAATTGATATAACGTGATAACACACACACACACACACACACACACACACACACACACACACATCGAGCGTCCACCACCCAGGCCACCTAACTCAACCGGCTGTTTCGGGAGGGTAGAGAGTGACATTACCAGCGCTGCGTTCACCCTTGCACCTCCCGGCTCCCTCCCCTTCCTACCCCCGCGCGCCGCCCCGCCAGCATATTCCAAATCTCTCTACTGGTATGTGGTTCCCAAGTGATGATGCTTGGATGTAGCTACGCAACTAACCATATGATTGTCTGGGAACTATACTTATTATGATTCAAGACACAAAGTTGGTTGGCTGGTGGACGGTATCTTTCCTAACCTAACGTCAAACTCGAATTCTCAAACATACTTAGGCTTAGGGTAGTATTTTAAAACATTTCGTCCGCCAAGTTCACATATTTGACATGGCTTTCGTAGGAGCTGTAGGCCTTTCCAGGGGTAGCTTTATGACCCCGGTGGTAGTTTGACCCTTCCTCTGTGCCATGAACCTTAAAGAACACTCATGAAAACCCGATTGATCCCCTCTTTGACCTTTAGAAATAGTTGATGTGAGAAGCGATTGTCTTAAAATACGGCCCTTACATCACACCGGAAGAGGAACACAGCGTACCCGCAATGTCGCAGCAATAATCTTTTCATGGACTTCGCATTTATCTAACACTCGTTTTATCGTATTATCAAACGTTCGGGGATCTTGTTACAACATTTTTCATGGCCAGAGTGGGCCTACGTAGGGTCGATGCCACACGGTCGCCAGTCGGTTAGAAGGAAATGTTCAATACGTTTCCAAACAATACCCTCAGAAACTATGGGCCTATATTCTCAAACATTTCGCCGCTCAAGCACACACATTTGACAAGGCTTTCGTAGGAGCTGTAGGCATATCCAGGGGCAGTTTTATGACCCTGGTAGTAGATTGACCCTTCCTCTGTACCATGAACGTAAAAAAAAAAACTCATAAAAACCCGATTCATCTCCATTTTGACCTTTGGAAATAGATGACATGAGAGGCGGAAACGTCTGAAAATATCGATCTACACCATTTAACTATTGCTCCTGGTTGGTACTCATGAAGTGTGTGTGTGTCGCAGAGGTCCAACGCTCCTAAAGATCACTATTTTAAGAACACTGTGGCCGCTCAACGATACCGGAGACACCATCGAGCAGTGAGTGGGAGCTTTACCACCCGCAGCGCTGCACCTGTGGCCTGCATGCGGCGAGATTTGCGACTCGAGTATAACCACATGCAGAGCCATCAGCGACGACGACTTGGATAATCCCACCCCATCGAGCTCATCCGTTCATCAACATTCCCCGATGGACTGATGTAAGCAAAGCGAGTGTGTGTGTGTGTGGGTGGGGGGGAGATGCGAGCGAGAGAGAGAGAGAGAGAGAGAGAGAGAGAGAGAGAGAGAGAGAGAGAGAGAGAGAGAGAGAGAGAGAGAGACCCTATAAGTTGAGCCTCGTGGAAGACATTCCTAAAAGATTGTTCTGTGATAAGCTGTCGTGTGTGTGTGTGTGTGTGTGTGTGTGTGTGTGTGTGTGTGTGTGTGTGTGTGTGTGTGTTGCCTCGTGGTGATAAGATATGAGAGAAACGTCGTGATCTCAATATTAAACGGTGTCTGAGAGAGAGAGAGATGGAGAAAGGAAGAAGAGACGCAAGGAAGAGAAGGAAGAAAGGAAGGAAGAAGAATGGAAGAAAAGGATATGTTTAAAACGCCATAATCTTGATAGAAGTGTGTCTGATAAGGAGAAAGAAATAGATAGATAGAAAGAGAGGGAGGGAGAAGCAAGCGAGTGAAAAATGAAAGGAAGTAAAGAAGAAAGGAAGGAAGGAAAACATAAATAACATCTCTCTAGAACGTCTAATATCGATAGAAATATGCAGGAGAGAGAAGGAGAAAGAAGGAAAGGAAAAAGTCAAGTAAGCACACGAGCGAGCGAGCGAGCAAGGAAGGAAGACATATTAATAAGATCTCTTTAAAACACCATAATATAAATACGGATGGTGTCAAAGAAAGAGAGAAAGAGAGGAAAAGAAGGAAAGGAAAGAAAAAAACAAAACAAGCGATTGAGCTAACTAGGAAGGAAGGAAGGAAGGGAGAGAAGGAAAACATAAAGAAGACCTCTCAAAAACACCATAATATAAATAGGAATGTAATAATGCCTGGGTCTCATATCCAGTAGCACCAAAACATAGTACAAGTAACGGGTGGGTATCAGGGTGCCAGATTCTTAAGCATTTCACCGCCCAAGTACACACATATTTGACAAGGCTTTCGAAGGATTTCCGGGCATTTCCATGGATGCTCTTATGACCCTCGTGTTAGTCTGACCCTTCTTCTGTACCGTGAGCCTGAGAAAACACTCATTAGAATCCGATTAACCCGGTAGCTGCGGGGATCATGTTTCTTAAAGGCCCCTCTAAGCGAGTTAATGAGAAAAAAATCATCACTCACGCAAACCATTTTATAATATATATCAACGCATTTGTGATCAGTTTATGCATCATCTATTTTGGGGGTTTATATCATGGCAGAAATTTGGCCCGTCGCTGGTACACGGTAAAGCCACAAATTTGGCCCGTCGCTGGTACACGGTAAAGCCACAAATTTGGCCCGTCGCTGGTACACGGTAAAGCCACAAATTTGGCCCGTCGCTGGTACACGGTAAAGCCACAAATTTGGCCCGTCGCTGGTACCCGGTAAAGCCACAAATTTGGCCCGTCGCTGGTACACGGTAAAGCCACAAATTTGGCCCGTCGCTGGTATACGGTAAAGCCACAAATTTGGCCCGTCGCTGGTACACGGTAAAGCCACAATTTTGGCCCGTCGCTGGTACACGGTAAAGCCACAAATTTGGCCCGTCGCTGGTACACGGTAAAGCCACAAATTTGGCCCGTCGCTGGTATACGGTAAAGCCACAAATTTGGCCCGTCGCTGGTACACGGTAAAGCCACAAATTTGGCCCGTCGCTGGTACACGGTAAAGCCACAAATTTGGCCCGTCGCTGCTACCGGGTTAACCTCTTTTTCGGCCTTTGGAAACAGTTAATGTGAGCGGGGCGGAAGCCTTTGAGAATACCGACCCATGGAAGGCGTGCGTAGTATGTATAAGGGAAGTGACGCAGCCAAGGCCCAAAACGTTGTGGTGTTAGTTAGGCTTCTGGTGGTGGATGTGGTGGTGGTTCTTGCGTCATGACCCACCGATAAGAGAGGAAGGAAAAGAGAGCGATAGCAAGAAGGGGAGAAACGTGAGCTTGTTGAGGATGAGGGTAATGTGTGATGGGGGTGATGATGATGACTATGAGGAAAATTATGAGGATGTAGAGGAGGAGAAGGGAGATTTAAGTGAGTGAGTGAGTGAGGAGGATAATGAGTAATGGATGAAGAAGGAAAAGGAGAAACATAGATTGAAATAGATAGATAAAGATAGATAGATAGATAAGTAGAGAGAGTGGAGGGAAGAGGAGGAAGAAACAAAAATAAAAAGAGGACAAAAAGGAAAAATAAAGATAGGAGGAGAAAGAGAAAGAAGAGGAAGAGGAGAACGAGGACAAGGAGAAGAAGGACGAGGAGAAAGAGAAGAAAAGGAAATAGGAAGAGAAAGAGAAAGGAGACGACGAGGAGGAAGAGGAGGAGGAGGACGAGGAAGATGACAACAACGACGAAGACGAAGAGAAGGAAGAAGGCAAGAAAGAAGAGAAAAATGAAGAACAGGAGGAGGAGGAGGAGGAGGAGGAGGAGGAACAAACCTAGCAGGAGCCTACAGGTAACCGAATCCGTGTGTCTATAACGAGGCTATTTAGTTTTAGTGACACAGTCTGCGCCGCCGATCTTTGCTGGCGGAGCGCGATAAGAAATGCAACACAAGAAGGATCTGCATGCTCGTCCCTCCCTCCCTTCGGTACCCGTGCAGCAGGAATAGGAAGGAAGGAAACCACATCTACTACCGAGGAACAAAAGGACAACAGCACGAGAGAGAATCTGCCAGTCCGACCCACTGAAGAACGTGAAGCGAGAAAAGAAAGGTAAGAAGAAACGTCAACAGCCGGCGAACGATAAAGACAGAAACATAAAAAGGAAGAAACTGCCCGTCCCTCCGTCCCTCCCTTGGAAGAGAGTGCCGCAGGGAAAGGAAGGAAAAACAGCTGCTGCATCAAATATTATGGAGCACAATATGAGGGAACATGTATCGCACCAAGAATATTGATTTTCACGACACAAAACAAGAGGAACACCTGTTGCATGAAATATTATGGACACTTTTACGGAACACAACAATTCAAGAGCAATGCAATGCCATGACCTGTTGCATGAAATATTATGGACACCGTCACGTAACTCAACACTGCAAGAGAATCGTCTATTAATACCAAAGAATACAACTTCGAGGAACGCTGATAAGTGTCTCGGTAGGAAAGCGTGAGGTTCTAATCATATCTCACACCTTGCTTGTGTTCATTTTCCTCTTCATAAATCAGCGACTGATTAGCAGGTGGGAAGCAACCACTTGTGTAAATGTGGCGGTGAGCTCTTGAGATAAGCCTCGAGTGATGATTAATTGAAGTGGTCACGCAGGGGTAATTTCAGATTATCATTATTATTATCATTAGTAGCAGTAGTAGTAGTAGTAGTAGTAGTAGTAGTAGTAGTAGTAGTAGTAGTAGTAGTAGCAGTAGCAGCAGTAGTAGTAGTAGTAGTAGTAGTAGTAGTAGTAGCAGCAGTAGTAGCACCCCTTATTATGCCCTCAGCTGTTTAGAGAGATTGCCTCCAGGGAATCTACTCAGTAAACTTCCAAGTGATTTAGTTCGTCACTCAATACTCGATCCCAGGAATCAATCATGCCTGCGAATTACAACGACCTCTTGCATCTAATATAAGGCTTACACACCACGACATGATATTCCAGGCACATAGATAAAAAAAAATATAAAAAGTGAGATGACGAAGCATTAGCAACACTCCTCTTACGACGGGCTGCCCAGGGATGAAAGGAGAGCATGCCGTGAAGGCGGAGAGGAAGGACCGCTTTAAGGAAACCCCGTTCAAAACAGAGCAGAGAAAACGACGTGGAAACAAACACGGCCTTACCTAGAACTCATTAAGGAAAATATAAATAGACGAAGCAACGCAAACACTCCCCTTCACGCGAGTTGCTGCTCAGGGAGGGAAAGAGAGCAGCAAACAGGGACTTTCCGGAGAGGCCTTCCAGAACCCACGGAAAAAGGAAACTACGTGGAAAACAAATACAAAACTCAATAACGCAAATAAAAGGAAGCCACATGAATACTCTCCTTTCCCCTTCACACGAGTTACTCAAGGAAAGAGACCAACAAACAGTGACTGGACGGAGCAGCCATCCAGGGCCCACTGAGAACAGGAAACTACAATAATGGAGACAAATAGATTTAGAACTCATAGACGAAAGAATAGACGAACTCATAAACTCATAACTCATACACCTGAACTCATAAACGAACTCAAAATTGAACTCATAA
Source organism: Eriocheir sinensis (assembly GCF_024679095.1). Taxonomy (NCBI): domain Eukaryota; kingdom Metazoa; phylum Arthropoda; class Malacostraca; order Decapoda; family Varunidae; genus Eriocheir; species Eriocheir sinensis. The sequence continues at coordinate 2,822,973 of NC_066574.1, read as the reverse complement.
ACGTATACTCATAAAGAAGAGAAATAGACGAACTCATAAACTCATACGTCATACACCTGAACTCATAAATGACCTCAAAATTGAACTCATAAACGTAAACTCATAGAGAATAGAAATAAACAAACTGATAACTCATACCCCTGAACTCATAAACGAACTCAAAATTGAACTCATAAACGTGAACTCATAAAGAAGAGAACTAGACAAACTCATAAACAAAAGCAATAGACGAACTCATAAGCGGAAAAGGATACTCCCCTTTCCCTTTCACACAATTGCTCAATGAGGTAATGAGAATAACAACAAACAGTGACGGTGGAAGACTTGCCAGAGACCTTCCAAAACCCACGGAGAACAGGAAACAACTGCACGTATGCCAACAAACACGAACGAAGAGCTGACAGAGTTAACGCCCGTGACGGTGAAGGAAGGAAGGAAGGAACAGCCGCAGCAAAAACAAAAAAAAATGGATGAGAGCGAAAGAAAAGAGAGCCTATATCTCAGACGCTTACGACTTCCATAACAAATATTTCCACAAGCCACAAAATAGATGAGTCGGGTTCTTCTGGATGTTTTTCACGTTCATGGGGCAAAAATCTTCTCAAGCTATCACTAGGTTCATTAAAGTACCCCGAAATGTTTGAGAATAAGACCTTTATAGCCACGCCACGCGCATTTCGAAGATAACATGATGAAAGAAGAGAAAAATTGAAGTATAACAAAGACTGAAGCACCAACAACAAATGTATTTCCCTGTAGCCTATGTAAGTGACGTAAGCCAACCCAAGCTCAGTTTCAATGTATTCTTCATCCTCTTGTCGAATTAATTGTTACTTTGCACGATATTCTGGCGTTAAGAGAGAGAGAGAGAGAGAGAGAGAGAGAGAGAGAGAGAGAGAGAGAGAGAGAGAGAGGAATTCTTTATCGTGCCTGACGTCAGTGGATTCGTGGGGGAGGAAAAAAAAAAACTTCCTCCGCCGCCGTCAAGCTGTGGAGTTTAGGAGCGATTTTTCCGACCATAACCAACTCGCTTTCATGCCTTTCACTTGAGAGAGAGAGAGAGAGAGAGAGAGAGAGAGAGAGAGAGAGAGAGAGAGAGAGAGAGAGAGAGAGAGAGAGAGAGAGAGAGAAAGAAAAAAACATGATAAAAACGAAAAAAAAAATGGAAGTTAGAGAAAGAAAAGGAGGAGGAGGAGGCGCAGGAGAAGAGTAGACGTAGAAAAGAGCAGGAGGAGGAGGAGGAGGAGGAGGAGGAGGAGGAGGAGAAGAAAAACACACGCACACACACACACACACACACACACACACACACACACACACACACACACACACACATTTTCTATGATAAGGATCGCAGATGTGTTCCAATTTTATAACCGACAATTTCGTTAACTGCCAAGTTCGCACCAACGCAATCAACTTAAGCTAACTACATCGAATTGCGCTGACTAGTATTAATTACATCAATATTAGGAACGCTTATGAACAATTATACTTTCATTAGACGATTTTTAATAATTTCATGAATGCTATTTAGTAGTATTTAATTTACTTTGTACCTATTTACCACTTCGTTTTCATTGCAGGAGGAGGAGGAAGAGGAGGAAGAGGAAGAGGAGGAGGAGGAGAAAAGAAGAACAACAACAAAAAAAAAAAGAACAACCAAAACAACAACAACAACAACAACAACAACAACAACAACAAGAGGAGGAGGAGGAGGAGGACAAAGAGGAGGAAGAAGGAGAGGAAGAAGAGGAGGATCGTTAAGTGCTCTGGGCTCGGTCACTTGTTGCTCTCCCTTGGAACTTAACTTTTCCGGGCGGAGAAACACATTTGGTCTTTTTAACGGGGACGGAGGGTGAGTGGCAGGGGGGGGGGGGATGGGGACAGGGCGGAAGGGTGTATGATATCTCTTTTAATAACCATAAACACAGAAATTCTTGGAACGAGAAATGACAGGCATGGGCATCGAGGAAGAGGCGAAAACTAAATCATATTCCACATTTTTTATATATATAAATGTAACAGATATGACAAACCGATTCCAGGAACACGATAAATGAGTTTCCTTTTTAATGACCATATGAAATAGAGGGGGAGGGGGAGGCGGCGGAGGGGAAGGGAACGGAGAGGGGGGGAATTCAACTAACACCTAACTTAACGTACCTAACCTGACCTAAATCTAACCTGACCTTTCTTCTCCACCTCTCTCCCTCTCTGTCTGATGTTAGTGTACACCAATTCAACTAACACTTAACCTACCTTAACTAACCTGACCTAAACATAACCTGACCTTTCTTCTCCACCTCTCTCGCTCTCTGTCTGATGTTGTGTACACCAATTCAACTAACGCCTAACCTAACCTTAACTAACCTGACCTAAACCTAACCTGACCTTTCTTCTCCACCTCTCTCCCTCTCTGTCTTTTGTTAGTGTACACCAATTCAACTAACACTTATCGTACCTTAACTAACCTGACCTAAGCATAACCTGACCTTTCTTCTCCATCTCTCTCCCTCTCCGTCTGATGTCAGTGTACACCTAAACCTAACCTGACCTTTCTTCTCCACCTCTCTCTCCCTCTCTGTCTAATGTTAGTGTACGCCATCCTGCTCAGGCAAACGCTCTAAGTCCATCTCTTCACAGGGTTCTCTTTCGGCGCTAACTTCTCATATTCAATTTCCGGGCTGGCACTGTGTTACTCTGACTGTCTAGCTGCTACCCGTTCGACGTATGATATGATGAATCGCCTGAATACAAAGACTGAATATCATGCTAATGTTGGTATTGTCATATTGTCCGGTGTGGGTGTGGATGATATGATGAATCGCCTGAATACAAAAGAATGAATATAATACTTGTTTTGGTATTGTATTGTATGGTGTGGACGTGAAACCATTCCATCCACACACCCTCTCGGCGCATGCCCCTATCAATAAACTGTTTGAGGGAGGTGTGTGTGTGGGTGGGGAGCTATTCCGTAGGTGAGATGACGAGGTAGATCTTTTGATTCTTGTTAATAGGAGCAGCGAGTAGCGGGCTTTTTTTTTATTATTGTTTCCCTTTTTTGTGTGCCCTTGAGCGGTCTCCTTTGTTGTAAAAAAAAAAATCCGGTCGATATTCTTAGACGTTTTCATTTCTCACATCGCTTATTTCTAGGGCCCAAAATAGAGGTTAAACGCTTTCTCATGAGTGTTTTTTCACGTTCATGGTACAGGGGCTTTGTCACACTACCACCAGGGTCATAAAACTACCCATGGAAATGCCCACAACTCCTACGAAAGCCTTGTCAATGTAATGAATATGTATATGGCTCAGAGACTGTCATGTGTTTTGCCGTGTTGCATTGTGGTTAGTGAAAAGGGTTCGACCGCATACTTACTACACCAAAACGGAGTATAATGGTGACTTAGGGAGTATGTGAAGGCGATAGTAAAGACCATGGGTGATATTTGAAGGTTATTAGCAGCACAGCGGAGGAAAGTACCGAAGGGGAAGAGGTTAACAAGGGTGATGGTGGTGGCGGTGGTGATGGTGATGAAAGTCAGTGGTGGTGATGATAGTGGTGAGGGTTCTGGTGATGGTGGTAATGGTGGTGAAGGTTACAGTTGGTGGTAGTGATGATATTAGTGGTGGTGGTGGGTGATGATCGTGGTGGTAGTAATAGATATGGAGATAGATAGATAGATAGATAGAAAGATAAATAGAGAGAGAGAGAGAGAGAGAGAGAGAGAGAGAGAGAGAGAGAGAGAGAGAGAGAGAGAGAGAGAGAGAGAGAGAGAGAGAGAGAGAGAGAGAGAGAGAGAGGGCAGGGGGACATCATTGTATCCCATTATCAACTCAAATGAAAGAACGTTTGTCGTATACTCATTACACCATAATACTGTAAATGGTCCTATTGACGAGCCGGAAGTGCCTGCCTCTACCCCCCTCTCTCCCTTCCTTCCCTCGGCCTTCCTCTCCGCGCCGACACCTGAGGGCCTCGCCGCCGTCACGGGACTCGCGCTCACGTCACGTCACGTCACGGTGGCGCTCCACGTATAGGCTACCAGGGGGGGGCGAGGCGGGGCCGGTCACCTATTGCTTCCGCCCCGCCGCCTCTGTCACTTGCCAACAACAACACATTCCGGACGTCAACACCGAGATAAGCTAAAGAACTTTGAAAACAAGATAACGTAAGATATATAGGTTATGTGAAGTTAGGGGTATAGGCTTAATGAAGATAAAATGCAACCTTAATAAATGGTAATTGTACATGGCTGCTAAAAATACAAATAAAAAAGACCTCATTACTGATTGGTCTAGGAACTTTAGTCTGATGAAAAATAAAAAGTGGAGAAATATGAAGGATAACAAATAACCTAAATACAAATAAATAAAAAAAGGAGGAAAGAAAGAAAGAATGAATGAGTGAATGAAAGAAAGAAAAAAGAAAGAAACTATCTACCCCACAACCTCTATCACATAAGAGGCGCTCTGATGAAAGAAAAATAACTCAATGAATATAAAAGAAAATAAAAAAACTAAATAAATAAATTGTAATGATAATGACAATATTACACCACTCCACAACAGGACAAAGATACCTCCCAAACGTTTTCATTACATTGTTTTATACCTTGTTTCCGGTTTCGATAAAAAAAACGTTCCAAAAACATTTTTACATATCAGTTTTTTTTTTTTGTTGTTGTTGTTGTTGTTGTTCATCCTCTCGCTCTTTTCGTCTGTCTGTTGTCCTCTCGCCTATGTTAAAATTCTGTCCTACTGTTATAATCTGTCCTAACCATTGCCATTTCCTCATTTTAATTGCCTTTATTAAGTTCTCTACTGTTGTTTATTCTCTTAACCTTTTGTTTTATTTTTTCATCATTTTTTAATTTCTTTTTTATGCCTGATACATTCTTAATTATCTTTTATATATTTGTGTCCTGACCATTGCTACTTCTTGATTTTAATTGCCGTTATTAGGTCATCTTCTATTGTCTGTTCCCTTATATATTTGAAGGGTTTTTTTTCTATTTCTTATCCAGTATAGTGATTTCCGAGCATCAATGTCTCCATCCTTCTCTTCCTCTTCCATTTCAACTCTTACTAAGGGCCGCTTTCACAGTCGTTTCGTTTGTTTTGATCGTTACCAATGGCGGCGATCGCTGCTATAGTATTTCCACGTAAAACTAGCCGATGGGGTAATGGCGGCTGCGGGGTAAGCCTAGCCCCGCACCTTACCACACACTCTCAATACCTCTCGCTTCCTCTGCAGCCACCACTACCCCACAGGCTAGTTTCACGTGGAAAACTATAGCGTCGATCGCCGCCATTGGTAACGATCAAAACGAACAAAATGACTGTGAAAGCGGCCCTTATATCACATCTCATTTTCCAAGGATTTCTTTTCTATTGATGTGCATGGCTCGTACAAACTGGCTGACCTGCCGTATAAGGTGACGATGCCCTTATGCGTGACTCCGGTAAAAACAACTTCGTGAATGCCGGGTCCCAGACTTCTCGCGTTGCCCTCGTGCGTGCTGCCCCGCCAGGCTGCCCCGCGTAAGGCACCTCGGTCCAGCACAGGTTATATGTTTCTGAAATGCCTGCGTGATTGGCACCTCCCGGAGCCGCTGAGCCGAGACTGACGCGCCGGTAGGAACTCACAAACTAACCACGTAATCCTCCACAAATTTTGCGGTCATGAGAACTCGATTAACCCGGTAGCTGCGGGGGTCATGTTTCTTAGGTTAGGTTAGGTTAGGTTAGGTTAGGTTAAAGGTCCCTCTAAGTAAAATTATGAGAAAAAATCATCACTCACGCAAACCATTTCATAATATATATCAACGCATGTGTGATCAGTTTATGCATCATCTATTTTGGGAGGTTTATATCATGGCAGAAATTTGGCCTATCGCTGGTACACGGTAAAGCCACAAATTTGGTCCGTCGCTGCTACCGGGTTAATATCCTTTTTGGTCGTTGGCAAAAGCTGATGTGAGAGGTGGGAGCGTCTGAGAATACCGACTCTGCCCAGCCAGACCGTGCCAGCCATCACGTCTCCTTGCAAATCACACCATTGTGCCCGCGTGCTGGCCGTCCGTCACTATCTTTTAATCCTGTCCGTCATAACCTTTCTTACCGCCAACCCGAGACACGGAGCTTCAAGCCTAACAAAGACACATATGGATACTTTACCCACCGAGTGTTTGGTTTACATTCATAATTTTAATTCGTACAACGTGAGGAATTTGAGCTTTTGACATATATGTAGACAACCTTCTTTTCTCTGTATTATTTCCTCCTACCTTCGACTTAAACGTTTCCTCTGTATTATTGCCTACGACTTAAACGTTTCCTCTGTATTATTGCCCACGACTTAAACGTTTCCTCTGTATTATTGCCTACGACTTAAACGTTTCCTCTGTATTATTGCCCACGACTTAAACGTTTCCTCTGTATTATTGCCTACGACTTAAACGTTTCCTCTGTATTATTGCCTACGACTTAAACGTTTCCTCTGTATTATTGCCCACGACTTAAACGTTTCCTCTGTATTATTGCCCACGACTTAAACGTTTCCTCTGTATTATTGCCTACGACTTAAACGTTTCCTCTGTATTATTGCCTACGACTTAAACGTTTCCTCTGTATTATTTCCTCCTGCCTACGACGTAAACGTTTTCATAAGGAGAGTAGGTACCACGACACCTGTTGGCCATCCCATTTTGGACTTCTTTCGGCTACTGCAGGTCGTATTTTAAGACATTTCGTAGCCCGAGTTCACATATTCGACAAAGCTTTCATAGGAGTTTTCTGTATTTCCAGGAGTAATTTTATGACCCTGGTGGTAGTCTGACCCTTCTTCTATACCGTGAACCTAAGAAAACACTCATTAGAACCCAATTGATCCCCTCTTTGACCTTTAGAAATAGTTGATGTAAGAATCGAAAGTGTCTTAAAATGCCGACCAGTAGAGGGCCGTATTCTTTAGCCTTTCACCCCCAAGCACACATATTTAACAAGGCTTTCGTAGGCGTTTTGGGCATTTCCATGGACAGCTTAATGGCCCTGGTGGTGGTTTGACCCTTCGTCTGTATCATGAACGTGAAAAAATACTCCCGAATACCCGATTAATCTCCTTTTTAGCCTTTGGGAATGGTTGATGTGAGAGGAGGAAGCGTCTAAAATACCGACCTCTATTTGCAGAGGCGCCAGTGTTTTGTTTTGTTTTTTAATGATTGGAGCTCCATCCATTACTGAAAAAAAAAAAAAAAACACTATAAACATACACTCCACCCCTAAGGTAAATATCAAAAAAAAAAAAAAAAAAAAAAATAAAAAAAAAAACGCTAAACATACATCCCACCCCTAAGGTAATGTCAACCCATCATCAGCTTCCCATTTCGCGCAGGAAGTGTCATTGGTTACGGCGACAAACTCTATGAAAATGTTCCTGTATAATAACGTTACCTGACGCATTATAGCCCTGTGATCCTCATTATCCGCCTCACTGATTGCTCAAAGCACACCAAATTAGGCCTTCGGAAAACTGCCGGGCCATTTGATTTTTAACTCGTTTTTTTTTCGCGTTATTTATACCCTCGTCTGTATCTTATTTTCCTGTCGACCTGAGTATTCATTTCCCAGTATAAAGTCGAGTTTCAGTGTCATACGCCTCCTCCCTTCCCTCTATCCACCCCCACACACCCACCCACACCCACACACACACACCATGCCTCAGCCGACCCTCACACACCCTCACTCTGAAAAACTGCAGCCGTTGACAAAGTAGGACGACCCTTCTTGCATCAGCGGTTAGTCACGCCACACTGACTCCGGCAATAAGTCTATCATCAGGAGATTCTTCTGTGCGATTGGACAGCGGTAAGGTCGAGCATGCAAGCAGGCGAGGGAGCGAGAGAGGAGAGAGGGGGAGGAGGAGGGAGAGAGGGAGGTGGGCAGGACCGGAGAAACAGGATAGCTCGGGGATTCCTGGGACCAAGACTCAAGATTTCTATCCTTCTTCGAAATAACTTGCACCTGAAGAGCTTAACATATCTTTCGACTTTATTCCTTTACTCTCTTCGCTTTACCCAACCTGAGGAGTAAGTGGAAAGCATCAGGAAAAAGGCTTTGAAGAAACAACTGGCCCATGAAAAGCTATAAATGTGTTCCGACTCTATTCCTTTCCTCTTTCCCCGCTTTCCCGAATCCCTAAAGAGCAACTGGAAAGCATGTGGGATAAGGCTCTGAATAAAATAACTCCCCCCTGAAAAGCTCTGGTATTGTTAGACGTTTCCGCCCCTCACATCAGCTATTTCCAAAGGTCAAAAAAAGGAGATCAGTCTGGTTCTAATGAGTGTTTCTTTAGGTTCATGGTACAGAAGAAGGGTCAGACTACCACCACCAGGGTCAGGAAACTACCCCCTGGAAATGCCCACAACTCCTGCGAAAGCCTTTAACGAGTGTTTCTTTAGGTTCATGGTACAGAAGAAGGGTCAGACTACCACCACCAGGGTCAGAAAATAACTCCTCTTTAGGTTCATGGTACAGAAGAAGGGTCAGACTACCACCACCAGGGTCAGGAAAATACCCCCTGGAAATGCCCACAACTGCGAAAGCCTTTAATGAGTGTTTCTTTAGGTTCATGGTACAGAAGAAGGATCAGACTACCACCCCCAGGGTCAGAAAACTACCCCTTTAAAGATTCACCACTCCAGCGAAAGCCTTTAATGAGTGTTTCTTTAGGTTCATGGTACAGAAGAAGGGTCAAACTACCACCACCAGGGTCAGGAAACTACCCCCTGGAAATGCCCACAACTCCTGCGAAAGACTTTTATGAGTGTTTCTTTAGGTTCATGGTACAGAAAAAGGGTCAAACTACCACCACCAGGGTCAGAAAGCTACCCCTTGGAAAGACTCACCACTCCAGCGAAAGCCTTGTTAAAAAATGTGTGTGCTTAAGCGACGATATGTTTAATAATATGACCCTATATTCGATTTTACTGCTTTACTCTTCTCCGCTTTACCCAATCCCTCAAGAGTAATAGCAACACATGGGGAAAGAGCCAAGCAATAGCCCTGGACGGAGTATATCCGCACGCTCGCCTTCCCCGATCCCGCCGCTCAGTCGCCGCCGAGAAAGAGGTCGATCCCCTTGAGCCACCTAAAGCGAGGGCTGGTAATGGAGACTCATGGGTAATAACAGATCAGAGGGCGTGTGAGGCTGAGCGGAGACCCTCTCACGCTTGGCTGCTCAGCGGGGGGCGGTATAGAACGAGTTGTGGCCAGCTGACGGCGGCGGGAGGGCGGGAGGAGAGAGCGTATCTTCCAGGAAGCGGGAAGTAGCCAAGGAAAGACGGAGGTGCAAGGTGAGGAGAAGGAAAAGGGGAGGAGTGGGAGAAGGGTTGTGAAGGGAGGATTCAATGCAATACTGGCTTTAAAGTTTGGAAAGTTTATATGAAGCGTTCTCTACAGGTAACGTGAGTGAGTGAGACTAGAGGAGGAGGAGGAGGAGGTGGAGAAGAAGGGTTGTGAAGGGAGGATTCGGGCCGTGACGGAATGCAATACTGACTTTAAAGTTTGGAAAAGCCTTTATATGAAACGTTCTCTACAGGTAACGTGAATGAGTGAGACTGGAGGAGGAGGAGGAGGAGGAGGAGGAGGAGGAGGAGGAGGAGGAGGATCGGACAAAAGAAGAACAAGAACAAGAACAAAAAGAACAAGAAGGAACAACAACAACAACAACAGCAGCACCAGCACCACCACCCAGGTATATAGGCAAAGCCGGAAAAGAGCGAGAGAGCGAGCCAGCCGCCGAGAGCCAGAGAGAGCGAAGTACCCACAGCCAGCCAAAGAGAGGGCCCGAGAGGGAAGCGCCGGGAGTGATATATACATCCAGGGCTGACAATAGGCTCACACGCTCCAGCGGCTGCCTTCAACGCGCCGGTGTTACGTCAGCGTTTAGCCATTGTTCCGGCTGCTGGCTGAGCACTGCCGGGGGGGTCATGGCCTCACACTCTTAGCGGTGAAGGGGAAAGGAAAGGAAAGGAAGGAAGAAGGGGGGTGAAAGGGAATGGTGGGAGAGGAAGGAAAGGGAGGAGGGATAAGGGAAGGGAAGAGGGAAGGAAAGGAAAGGGGAAGGGAATGGTGGGAGAGGAAGGCAAAGGGGATGTAATAGATGGGAGGAAATGAGGAGGCATATGGGAAGGGAAGGGAAGGGGGTGAAAGAAAGGGTGGAAGGAAGGAGAGGAGAGGGGAGGGAAGGGAAGGGGATGAGAGGACGGAAGAGGGAGGAAAGGAGAGGGGGAAAAGGAAAGAACGGGGGAAGGGGTGAGGAAGGAAAGGGAGATGTGGGAGGGAGGAAGTGAGGGGATGTTAGTGGGAGGAAAGAGGGGAAAGGGGAAAGAAGGAAGGGAGATGAGGGAGGGAGGAACGAAGGAGTAGAAGAAACGAAGGAGAGACAGACGAGAGAAAGAGAGGAAAAGAGTGAAGGAAGGAAAGAAAGGAAATGATGCAAGAAAGGAAAGAAAAGAAGAAAGGAAGGAAGGAAAGGAGAGAAAGGGTGAGAAGATGGAAGGGGGGTGAGGAGGTGAAAAGGGGGTGGAAAGGGGGTTGGAAGGGGGGGGAGGGGGGAGGACCTTGCTGCAACCTGGAACACACTGGAAACTTATCTCCCCCTCCCCCCCCCCTCTCTCTCTCTCTCTCTCTCTGTGACGTAAGAGAGAGAGAGAGAGAGAGAGAGAGAGAGAGAGAGAGAGAGAGAGAGAGAGAGAGAGAGAGAGAGAGAGAGAGAGAGAGAGAGAGAGAGAGAGAAAAAAAGAGAGAGAGAGAGAGAGAGAGAGAGAGAGAGAGAGAGAGAGAGAGAGAGAGAGAGAGAGAGACTGGAATTGAAAGCCGAACTAATATTAACGTCGACCTTGGATTTCCTCAATACTCGCGCACAAACACTTCTGGGACCAGCAGGCGGCAGGCAGCGGGTAGGGCTTTCCTCGGCCTGGGACTGAGGCTCGGGCTTTCCTCGGGCTCTAGGTGAAACAATGGTAGTGATAATACTGATAATAATGATGATAATAAAAGGGAGTGGTCTGGGTGTAGATGTCGAGTTCCCGTGGACGTTCGAGTCCCACCAAAAGAACAAGTAGCGGAAGATTACCCACATGCTGCCCGGTTCTTCAACCAATCCTGACGGCAGCGACTTCGGTCAAGAGGAGCACCGCGGGGCAGCATGGGCCAAGCAAGAGTCATACACCACGGCAGCCACTATAAATAAAATTCGCCTGCGCCGCTAACGGGCTGGGGTCGTCTAAGGGGCCCCTCAAGAGACCCTAGGCAGCACTTAAATCATCATCTACTATCAACACAAACGCAACAAGAGTACAGGGAATGATGGAGCAGTGTCGTGGAGGAAAAATAGGAATAGTCGAGGAATGGCGAGCAACAGGAATGCTCTTTTTCTCTCTATTCTAGTTCTCGTTCTCTATCCACTCATGCAAAACAGGGAATGATGGAGCAGTATCGTGGAGGAATACTTTTTCCTCTCTCTTCTTGTTCTGGTTCTTTATCCACCCAAGCAACACAAACAGAAAAATAGGAATAGACGAGGAATGGCGCGTCTCCTACCATCAACACAACAGGAATGCTCTTTTTTTCTCTTCTAGTTCTCGTTCTCTATCCACTCATGCAAAACACACAAGCGGAAAGAGGAAGGAAGCGACGGAGAAATGACACGCTTCCTCGCATACACTCCGATTGTCAGTGACGCAACGCGGCTGTGTCACGGGCGGGCGGCTGTGACGGAGACATCGCGTGCGTGATGATGAAGAAGAACAAGAACAAGAAGATGAAGAAGAAGAACAAGAACAAGAACAAGAAGATGAAGAAGAAGAAGAAAAAAAAAGGCGAACAACAAAAAATAAATAAATAAATAAACAAAAATAAGAAATAACATTAGAGGCACATACACTTTAGCTATTCGCATGACCTCAAGTGCACCGCCTCATGTAAATCAAAGACCGCAGTGGAGTTGGTAACAAGTACAAAATTGGACTGGATTGCCACACAAGCCTCTCCGTTTTCTCCATAAATGACGCCGCCGCCGCGGGAGTGTTGAGCAACGTTACACGGAGGAATGAGGGGAGGGGTGATGAAGAAGAAGAAGAAGAAGAAGACCTACCTCCATGACTACCACTGTCACAAGCGATAGATGGAGTGCCTTGACGCGACGTGCTGTGTGCTGTCTGTGTGTGTGTGTGTGTGTGTGTGTGTTACTTTAACTTTGGGATCTTGCTTGTTTGCTTGTTAGTTTGTTCGTCTCTCTCTCTCTCTCTCTCTCTCTCTCTCTCTCTCTCTCTCTGACTGAGAATTATTTATTTTCCTTATTTCCGGTGAATTTGGGACGGTAAAAAAATATATATATAAAAAATACTCCACATGAATCTAGCACAAAAATACGACAACTGAATAAACAATCAAATAAATCAAGCTATAAAAAGTCTAATATCGATATGATCAATCTTAGTAACGTAGTAGTGATGTAGTTGTTGGGGCGGCCCTGCCTTGAGTCCATATTATTCTTCAACGTATCGGGCTCACATTACGACCATAATCCCCAAGGCCACAGAGATGATTAACCGGGTTTTCATGGTAAATTTCCCGCTCAAGGTGCTGCAGAGGCCGTGTAATCCTATCACGAGGCTCACAAAACAGTCCATGAAAATCCCAACAACTTCCACGAGAGATTTTCCAATCAGGCGAATTGAGGTGCCGATACGTTTAAGAATATGCGCCTTTATACGAAGCCGCTGGTGTCGCGGTTTGGCAATAATCGGGGCGGGTCATTCGGTTCACAGCCTGCCTCACCTCAAGGCCACTCACTCACGGGTCCACTCAGCCGTTTATCCCGCATTACGTTTCGATAGGGAAAGGTATGCAGTGGAGTGCTTGTGTTGCATTGTGGAGGCGGCGGCCTTGTGGTTAGTATGCCGGTGCCTCGTCCAGGAATAGGCGGATTCGCTGCCGCCAGTCGCGCCGCCACAAACTGGGATGTTTCAGTCACGGCCGAGTGGTCTAAAACTACCCACATGCTGTCCTGAAGAATGTGTGTCAACCCGGACTTTAGATTCTCTTAGAAAAAAAAAGAAGAGGATCAAAAATGAGCTCCAGGGGGAGAGATGAGTCAAGCAAGATGGTGCCACTGTAACACTTGCCTGAGCCATGACGGGCTAGGGCCGACCAACAGGCCCCACCAGGAAAAGCCCACCTGGCGCTATAGACCCAAAAAATATCTATGTTTTTTTAATTGTATTGTCTGTGTATAAAGTCTCTCTCTCTCTCTCTCTCTCTCTCTCTCTCTCTCTCTCTCTCTCTCTCTCTCTCTCTCTCTCATCATTTACACAGCCGTCAGCGTGTCAGCATTTGTAGAGACGCGCTATACACCGTCACCCATGCGTCTCAATATTCCTGGCGTGCGTCACTCATGCAAGGGAAACAACTGCGTGGCCATAAAAACATATCTCACGGCTACGGAAATGAAGATGCAGTAAGTTGTTTTGTCCATAATTTATGACTTGCTTTAGACTCGTATTGTCAAACGCTTCGGGGCCCTGTTACGACTATTTGCAAAGGCCGCAGAGAAGATACGTCGTGTTGCCATGAGTGTTTTTTTTCGTGCATGGCGTAAAATCCTTCCAAAACTACCGCCAGGATCATGAAACCACCACCCATGGAAACCCCAACAAGCGAGAGCCTTTATATACTAAGGCATCCAAGAGTTTAATAATATGAGCCAATCTATGTCAAACTGTGGAGATATACTATGGGGTCGGATTATAAGACATTTCATCGGTCAAGAACACATATTTGACAAGGCTTTCGTAGGAGTTGTGGGCATCTCCAAGAGTAGTTTTATGGCCCGGTGGTAGTTCGACCCTTCTTCTGTACCCTGAACCTAAAGAAACACTCATAAGAACCCGACTGATCCCCTCTTTGACCTTTAGAAAAAGCTGATGTGAGAACTGAAAGTGTCTTCTAATACCAACTAATATAGAGTCGTATTTTCAAACATATCGGCGTCTCAGTTCCCCTGTTTGAAAAGCCCCTCGTAGAAGTTGTTGGGATTTCCATGGACTGTTCTGTGATGCCAATGATAGTTTTACACGGCTTCTGCATCTTAATTAAACGGGAAAACAAACACCCATGAAAACCCGGTTAATCTTCTGTGGCCTTGAGAAACAGTCGTTATGGGAGACTGTTTATGCGTTGAAGATTACGGACCATGGGATCGTCAACTGCGACAAAGATTTCAAGGCACTTAACTTGATGTCGTGTGTCGGAACAAGTGTCCGTCAATCAGTGTCGCGCGAGAATCAAGTGTTTGCCCCATTGATAACACCAGAAGCTCACCGCCACTACATTATCAGGTGTTTTTCGACCCTTTTGGAGGAGCGGCACCGGCGATAGGGAGCGATAAGTCTGTGTTTGGTGGCTGTTGGACACCTGCACGTATTGCTCAGAGATAAGTCCCTCCTCGGCGGTGTCTTGTGATGATAGTGACAAGTTCTCGGGAAGGTGCTCGTGTGTGTGTGTGTGTGTGTGATGATAGTGACAGGTTCTCGGGAAGGTTCTCGTTATCAAAGACATTTCTAGACCTGGCAAGAGTTATAGTAGTAATACGAACGGTCAATTTTCCATGCAGCCTTGGAAAAGAGTCGTAATTGGAGTCCGATACGTTTAACCCCTTGATTGCGGATTTCCTACCAGAAGACATCACCAAGCTACAGGAATGGAACAAATAGTGGCTGCTACAATTCAATTAAGAAAAATGTAAAGTCCTGCATCTTGGGAGGGATATCCAGCATACCAATACCACATGGGAAACACTCCACTATCCACCACAGGGGCAGAGAAAGACCTGGGACTATAATATGTTACCAGGCTACCAGTGAAAGCCAAATCCGTGCCAATCGCAGCGGAGGGGTTAATAACTAGACCCTAATCTTTTTACGTCTAGAAAACGAGAATACTGACGCTGGGGAAACCGCGCATGCTTTTGAGGAATGGAAAATAAGAGGGAATTCAAACATTTCTGAAGCTTTCTCGTGAGGAACGGAGCGGCAACTAATCATCATGGGAGCGGGGAATACACCAGCTCCTTCCTTCCGTCCTCCACGACTATTCTCCGCAATTCGCCGCGCAAACACGTCACGGCCGCCTCCCCACGACTGCTCCGTCACGCTGAATCTCATACTCGCGGGAGACTCTAGGAAAGACTCCGCGTAAAAGCCTACACAAAAAGGAAAGTATATCAGGAAGGAAGGTAAGGACACGGCTGTTTACACCTGAGAAAGCACAGCGGCGTGAGTAGCATTACCGGTAATAGGTATCCTGGACGGGCTGGGAGCTGTTTCCTGGCATTGTGAGTGTCACCATGATCGGACCCTCCCTATCATAACAACACATATGATTGATTGATTGATAGTTTATTGTTGCAGGTAAACAACAAGGGAGAAGGGAGGAACATGCCATCCCAACCCCCAGGCAGGACAGAGTGTGATTATACAACTATTAATACATGTGACTACTACACTACGGTTATACGTTCTACAACTGCGCTGAACTGAGGAGCAACCTTTTATGACGCGATAGACAGTCACCCTGTAAATATACGTAATGTCTACAGTATGGAGTACAGTATCTCCTCCCGAAGTTGACCCCTCTTTCGGCCACCTCTTTGGATTCTTTTTGTGAGCAGCGAGTAGCGGGCTTTTTTTTATTATTGTTTACTTTTTTGTGTGCCCTTAAGCTGTCTCCTTTGTTGTAAAAAAAAAATGGGGGCGCACTCAAGGCCAATAGAGAGTACTAACGGTGGGCTCTGGATGCAACATTCCGCGTCTTGCGTCACCTGCCGTGTGCTGGTGGCGAGACAGCTCGTCCGCAGTGGCACATGATATCTCTTTCTTTTCCTTTCCGATCTTATCCCATCCGGCAATATCCACCCAGGGCGACATTAAGCCACTTAAGGTGGTACACAGACAGTACAGAGTCTGCCGCCAATCCTACCTTTTTTTTTCGTTTTCGTTTAGGCGGCGCCGGCACCCGCAAAGCAACAAAAACGCAAAAAACCCACTGGCCACTGGAGTCTACTCTCTACAAGATTGATGAAGACATACACTATGTACAGAAGAAAAGCCTGCCTACTGAAGAAAAGAAGCAGGAGGAAGAGTAGAGGAGTGTGGTTTTCCTAGTGCTATTTCCATCTATCTGCAATTAAGCAGTTTTACAGTTAACTTCTGGAATGACGATTTAACAACTGAAATTCTGAGATATGAATTATTGATCAAACATCCCTTGTTCCCTAGAAAGACTGAGCACCCAGAGTATACACCTAACTGGCTTTTGTTTACAGGACGTGACACTTGCAATCATACTGTCAGACTCGTGAAGAAAAGTCTGCGGGATGTTGAACCCTTGATCCATATGAAGGTGAACGAGGCCGCTTAGCTCAGGTGAATTTGTGCCAGTCACTAAATATGAAGATTTTTACCAATTATCATTATGAGATGATATCCTCTCTCTCTCTCTCTCTCTCTCTCTCTCTCTCTCTCTCTCTCTCTCCTTTAAAAATAAGCTCGACCGTCACTTCCTTGAACTTAATATTAACTAGAGTAGAAATGCAACGTTTTGGAGCCATCTGATTAATGTAGAATCACTTAGGTTTAAGGACAGGCCACCTAATCTGGACCATGGGGTCTGTGTGGTCTGATTTTCTATGTAAATCTCTCTCTCTCTCTCTCCTCAATCTCTTAATAATAACAACAACAATAATAATAATAATAATAATAATAATAATAATAATAATAATAATAATAACAATAATCTACAGAACATCATCTCCACAGATTATACAGTTGACACCACTCATTAGGAACACTAAGGGAAAAAAAAGACATTCCAGCTTACATGTAATCAAATATACGTCAACACCCCCAACACAAGAGGTACTCTGTGAAGGGAAATAAAATAAAAATAACACCCAGCACAGCCACTCAAGAGACCCTAGTAGCACCATAAAGAGGAGGAAGACCCATGAAGCAATACAAAGCAATAACACTCAAGAGACCCTAGCAGCACCATAAAGAGGAGGAAGACCCATGAAGCAATACACAGCAAAAACACTCAAGAGACCCTAGCAGCACCATAAAGAGGAAGAAGACCCATGAAGCAATACAAAGCAATAACACTCAAAAGAAGAACCTCCACCGACTATATAGTTGATGCCATTCAAGAGGAACCGTCACAGAGGAGAAAAAAAGGGGACGTTTCTGCAAAGCTTCTCTAATGGACAATAAGAGAGCCATATACACCAATGCTCCTTCAGTGATACATAAGAACATAAGAACGTAAGGAGTCTGCAAGAGGCCGGTTCATAACACTATGCACTGGAGGCCAGATCTGTGAAAGTGAAGGTATGAAGCGAAGGAATGGGTGCGGCAACAATGCTGGATGAATAACACTAAGTGCCTATAGAAGATATTATAATGATGTTTTTATGCTCATTCTCGCCATGATTCTCAGAAGGCTTATGGGTCTGACGGAATCCCTTTATTATTCCTGAAAACTGAGCTTCAGGGCTGCTGACACCTTTCTTGGTCAAATTCTTTCACCTTTGCATATCAACACAAGTAAAAAGCAGGCAACAAAAAGTCTGTAGGCTTATAACGAGCCAGCTATTATATGCTACTGCTACCAATGTGTCTAAACTACTAGAGCCATTACCACATTAAAACATTAAAGAGGAGGAGGAGGAGATAATAAAGAGGTAGGAGGAGTGTCAGAAATTGTAAAGCACACAATTGCAACTGGTGTGACTCTGCTGACTTGGAGACCTCTAATTTTTGTTTTTTATATTACGTGTAAAAATCAAGCCTAGTATTCAAGCATAACACACTATATATTCACAGCAAAACACAACCTGCAGGACCAAGGGGGTGAAGCTGAGTCACAACCAAGAACAGAGGCCAGTACAGAGGAAGCATTGAGGATAATATGTTTCGCCCTTCAACACTCTACATACAAATGATTTAACTTAATACCTTCTTCTGGATGTGTCTAGTCTCCTGATCTTACTCGGGACACTGGATTTGCTATCCTGCCAACGTCCTGCAGACTTGTAAAGCTGATGTCTGCGCCGCCGCTGCCTGATGACACGAACAGATAAGTTGCACAGCCTCATCCTTAATGAATCTATCCTACTGTGTGATCACAAAGCTAAAATAACACAAGCATCCATCTCACGGAAACATGTGCGGCACTTGTCTATTAGTGCAAGGCAATTCAATTCTTTTTTTGTTTATAACTTAACTGTATTGTGCAGGGTACTTATATCAATTATCTCACTATCTAAACAATGCCTCTGCTACCCTCTAACTTTAACTCTGTATATACTAGGGCCAACTTACCATCTTAATTGACCCAGCTTATTCCTGATTGCAACTGTGAACATTTTAAATCTGCTTAAAACTATACCTCACTTGACTTAACACTCAAAAACATCCTGTGCACACTTCACCTTACTCACTACCACCACCAAGTCAACCCACTACAAGTGTTTTGTTCATTTTAGCCCTCAGTAAGAATATTTGGCTTACACTAAGTCTATCCCCAGACTGGATCTAATAAAAAAGTGTGTATAATAAAAACATGATTGGTAGAGGTTCTGACTTACCTTGCCACAAGTTCATGTTCACTCATATCCACTTTTAATAACACGTCATCAACAACATGTCATTACTCTGAACATGGCTCACTCATTAACCCTTAAAGCGAGGGTGTTGACAATTGTACCAATCAACTACCAATCAAGGACATCAGGAAGGCCTGTAAGTTAAGTTTTTTGGGGTGTTTTTCACATAAACTGTATAAACTTTATGCCTTTTATTACTAAATCATAGAAGGGAAGTCCACTAGGGGTGGAAAACTGTCTATAATAATGCGTTTTCAGTGATCTTATTCAATATTCTGTACTCGCTCTACCAATGGTCATATAGATTTCAAATTAACATCAAAGGACAGGTGAGGGTATGTACTTTACAATGATACTTCATTCAGTCATGTTGTTAAGTAGCAGTAAAGGTATGCAAGGTTGAAGTGAAGTATGTTTTAGCCTGAATATGCCCGTGTGGGAGGACAGGCACGGCAAAACAATCCTGCGCCTTATTGTTAAGCCATTCATTTACTTCTGTACTGCATTACTATTGTCAGAAAACTCATTGATGAAACTTCAAATGTATACTGCAAGAGTAACAGGTTACTGAACCAATGAATACAGTTAAAGCTTTGCAGGGGGACGGTGGCTGAGTGGTCAGAGTGATGGAGCGATGTCCAGGAAGAGCTGAGTTCAAGTCCCGCCTGCCACTACAAACTGACAATTTTCAGTCTTTGCCAAGTGGCCGAAGACAACCCACATGCTGTCCTGATGACCACTTAACAACTCAGACTCTAGCAAAACTCCCTCAAGAGGATCAAGTGCAGCTCTGGGGGGTGACATGAGCCAAGCAAGATTGGTGCCTCTATAAGATACTCGCCAGCTACACTAATGGGATAGGGCCATCCATCAGGCCCCATCATGATAGCCTTCTGGCACCATGGGCCGAATGTAGAATAAATTAACAAAAAGTCCTATTTAAGCCACACACCCAACAAATCCCCTTCCATTCCAACAAGTGGTTGGCAACACTGGGTGATTTTTGTTGATGCTTCAGCCAAATGCAGCAAATGTTTACTTTGTTGCATATGGCTAAAGCATAACCAACCATACTAATCAATGGAGTCATGAGTCATAAATGGTCAACATAAGAGGTCAACATTGTAACTATTCATTAAAAGGAACACATGCAAAAAAGAAAACTAAGTAAAGGTATTACATTTAATTTCATAAACAGAAATCTATATCAAATTCTTAAGTTGAAGATTTGCAATAATGTAAAAGGCTTTGTATTAATGTAAAAAGCTACATTTAATCTATAATGTTAATAAAGTCAAATTACTAATCTAGCATGATGGACAGACATCTCAGATGACACAAAAAAGATTACATGCCTTTCAAGAGTCAAAGTTCATCTATCTATCTATCTATATCTTCAACGCCCTGCTCCCTCACAGGAACTTCCCTCCAGGGGGTGGCCACGGCAGAAGTGTCTCCATCTCTCCCTGTTCTGGCACTCTCTCTCAGCACACTCAGCTCCTCCCTCCTTTTCCTCCACCCCTTCCCTGGGACAAATGGAGACCCCTCCCACCCGTAGCCACTTTTCGTTCACCCCCAGAGGAGCCACTGGCAGCTGGAAGGGCTAGCGCAGAGCTCATTCACAAAGGAACACAGGCACCAAATCCGAAACTATCAGCATCCTACACCTACAGATACCCGCTCTTCCCTTCAGAGGCGAGGTAGGGCTCGGCTACCACACATGTGTCTGTGGTAGTCCAGCGAGGTGCTGCTAGTTCCCAATAACCTGATGTCTTAACCTTGCACAGCGACACCTCCAACCTCATTGGTCACAAAACTGCCACTGCACAAAGCTCAGACACTAATAAAGACTACTAAGGCCACTAACATACTAAGGGTTACTAAAGGCTCTAACATAAAAAGGGCTACTAAAGTTACTAACATGCAAAAGGCTACTAAGGGCCTACACTACAAAGGGTTACAAAGGCATTAACAACAAAGGGCTACCAAAGTTACTAATATACAAGAGGCTACTAGGGGCCACAAAGCATTACCTCTTAACTTCCGCGATATGTGGTGTATCCAAATGGACTAATGAGTAATGGAATATGGTAATGATCTTGAGGTTTTTCTATGACAAACACAATCTGAAAAAAATAATCAATACATGAACATGACTTTTCAGATTTAGCCCTATTCCACTTTTTTTTTTTTTTTTTTTTTTTTTACAGCAAAGAAAGCAGCTCAAGGGGAAAAATAAAGAGAAAAAAAAGCCTGTTAATAACTGCCAAATATATATTTAGAAAACTGAACATTTAACTAACACACATGCAATTTAACAATCACACATTTTTGTTCGAGACACTGAACAAAACTCATTACTTGGGACTACCAGAGATAGACATTGAAATACTTTTGGATACAGTACATCTGTCCCCCAAAATGCACAGAGGTAGCCCCAAAGGAATTTTTGCAGCACCACTCCAAACATTCATGGTCCCCCTACACATGAATCAGCTGTTCCTAGTGTGTGGGTTGAGTTAAGGGGGTTGCACTCTTTAATTCAACCCACAAACAATTAATGTATGTTCTGTTAAGATATTACATATCTATAATACTTCTTTGGCAATACCATAAATGATGAAAGCAACCCTAACAAATTGTGGTATCAGTAATAATCTTTCTCTTACCTCTACATAAGGGTAAAAGCCTTTCACTGCAAGCTGCTTAAAATATGCTCCTGTGTCAAAGAACATTTTATATGTTCCCTCTGTAAAGGATTCTTGAGAAAGAAAGTGCCCAGCTCTTCCATCACTATTGGTGACTCTGAAATTATAAGAATCAGGTACACAAAAATACCATGGGTATATATTTATGATCTTTAAAATGCATATAGGAATCATACAAAAAATAAAAACATACTCTTTTTTTTTTTTAATTAAACAAGATAGAGTGAGTATTGGAAATGTGTAATGAATGCTTAGCATATCCATTATTGATGAAGCCATGCTTTGTGGCTTGGTGCAGGCGGTGAAGCGTAGCATAATGGTGTAGTTTAGCATCCCAGAAACAGGAAAGCAGGGTGATGATAGTTTATATGAGCAGGTGAATGCAGGTGCTAGGAGAGGCCTCGCATGAAATGAGTGGAGAGTGTTAGATCATCTGATAGTGTTAGAATGGAGGGATGGTAAGCGTTAACCACAACAGCGATACAAATGGATGGAGAATATGGACAGGTACAAGTGGACACCCTTTTGCCATAGTCATAATATATATGGAAGACAAAGTTGCCAACATGTTTTCCCTACTGAAACTATTCTCTTTTTCCTTCTGACTAGCAGAACAATGCAAGAGGCCTCTTGCTTCTAACTCATCATGTACAAGCCATATATTGAAGACTTATCATTACTACCTAACTCATCCTGTTTCTATACAGTGACACATGCATTATATGGCATACTTGGTATTCACTTAACTTTAGCACGGTTAGCTCAATCAACCATGTTCATTGCCACCACTGTGGATTCTAGTCTTAGTTTCCATATGACAAGCTTTTACTTGCATGGTCTCTATGATAAGACTAGCTTTGCAGGGGGAAAATTGTGGTGTACTTGTGAGGAGTAATTACTTCTAAATCAACTTCATGATAAAGCGATTTCTCTTCGTATAAGAGTGTTTCAGTATTTCTCAGTATATTATACAATAAAATTTTGATGTTTCAAGGCATGCACTATACTGTATCATGTTTCATGTCTCAGTTCTTTCTCAGAAACATTTCTTTTATTAACTCACAGCACTTGTGTATCAATAGGAAGAGCACTGCAAACACCTAAATTTATTATAAATCTTAACATTTCATCTGAAAAGCACAAAAAATTTTACTCCACATAAATTTGAAACTTGAGGACCTCAGTAATGTACCAACCATAGAGTATGATTACTGTGTATTACACAACATGAGTGTAATTGCTACAATCTAGGGTGTATCATGCTTCCATGCTTTCTTTGTAGGCAACTTTAATTTCACAAAAGTGCACATACTTGACAATTAGAAATTTTACATGCACTATTTTAAACCATATGATGATACTTCAAGTTGATACTCATTGAATAATATCAGAAATCTTACTTTGCTGCAATTTCCTGCCATGCACCTTCTTGTAGTTTGTGAAGGGATATCTTCATGTTGGCAGCAGGCTGCCCAGTGGCTGTATTTAGCACATGGCTGGTTAGGGGATTGGCTGACACTGATGCCTGAGACATATCTTGTGCTATTATCTGGAAATGGTAAGCATGCAATGTCAAGTGACTGGCTGTTTTTGAGTGGGGCTTATCTACCCTAAATCCAACTGAGTCCTCCATTACTTCCTTCTGTGTGGTGGCTAGCACTCTTTAATTTGAATCCGTTGAGCCAGGTTCGATCTTAACCCAGGGCAGTCAACACTTAGCTGTTTATTCTACCTTTTGAGCTGGTTGATAAATGGGTACCTGGGAAAGCCTAGTAATAGAGGAGTCTCACCGAACAAAGGCCAAACAAGGGCCAATGAGACAGATGAGCAGAGAGGCCATGTGCAGCTTACTGTATGCCAACAACTTTACTTTGCTGTCATAGCCAAATGGACGAATTCCCTTCTTTACAAAAAAAATATGGTAACGTAAAAGATAACACCGATAAACTTTATAAATACAACGGAATATAGCACATCAGAAAATACTCCTTCGCCAGTGAGAAGTAGGAAACTGGAACAATTTACTTACAGCTACAATGCAATCCATACAGCACAAGTAAATGCTATTAAGAATCAGTGACAAATCTATTCACAGTAAAAATGACAGTTTTTGATGTACGGTAAGTACACAAGAACCAAAAGTATACTGGTTTGGTGACAAATGTAGGTTACCGGTACTATAAATCAGTCCCTTCAAATGGCAACTAGTAATAGTATTTGGAAGAGATATGACCTTTTCCACAGGAAGACTGTTATTGCCTGACAACAGCTATGAGAGGCCTAGAGCGAATTTAGTTATAGCTTACTCTCTTACCGGCAACAGGTCACTATTCTTAGCTGTGATAGATTACTATTTCAGCAGCAGTATGTTACTAACTATTAGGGTAAACATTGGTAGTATCAATACTCCATTGTCTCATTTCCTACTTAACCTACTGCTCTTCTGTTGTAGATATATCTCCTACTAACCCTCAAATCTCCCAGAAAACCATAAGAAAGAGTAAAAGCTTAAAACAACTGTGAAAGTAGCCATTAAATAAGTACGTGCTAACCCATACTGCCATGGGCGGCAGAGTAGCCCTCAGTGTCCCACAGCAGCCAAAACCCACGGCTCAACACAGCTACAAGCCAAAAGGAGTGTTCGCCCTCTTACTTACAGGGGGCTTCCTCCCCCTCACCCCCTATTAGGGTCACTAAAACAGACAGATAGATATGTATCCTTCTAACAGGGGAAGGGGCCTCAGCCCCCCTCACCCTCCTGCGTTTCTAAATTTCGTCACATTGGTCTACTCAGCTCAGGTTAATGGAAGACACACATCACTACAAAAGAGCGCTTCGAATGGGAGCAGAGATGGACTTGTTACATAACCAATCTTTACGTTAAGGCAGGGTTTTACCAAGCAATGAATGGTCTGTGTCTGAAGAAGATCCCTCAGGTTTTGCTTTTTTACTTGTAGGTGTGTGCATTAGCATCTTCCAGGAGCCGCCACGACTCACACCTTCAGCGTGTCCGGTGTGTGTGGCGGCTGGTGAAGTCTCCCTGCGTCTGCGCCTTCCTAATGCCCTCCCAGTGGATGACACCCCCAGCACGCCCACGCCCCTGCACCTCAACCCTTGCCCCACATGCTCGAGACATTACGACACGCACACCTTCTTAGCTAAGGATAAATACATGGCCATTACCTTTTCGGAGCGACACAGGTGTTGGGAGATCACTTGCAGGCGGGAGGGAGCGAGTGTCATGACGCCGCTGTTGCCAACCACACAAAAACACTAACTGGAAACTTTACCGTACTTTTTGATTGAGTGATTGGTGGTTTAGTGTTGCAAAAATACCTACGCAACAAAGAAGGGAGGAACATATGCCATCCCAACCCCCAGGCAACACACAATGTGATAAAGAAACATGTATAGCTAGCTCTATATGTGTAGGCTATATAATATTCATTTTATTACTGCCAGATTGAACATATAGGTAAAGTCTTAATTAATCTCCCGTGCAATTGAAATGGGAAAGCTTGAAATAGGTATAACCACACACTCGTACTCACACACATATGTAGATGTGTCTCGATCTAGAAAAAGATGTCTATATACACTGAGACATATATTGTTTCGGCCCAAACAGGTTTCCTCCTGACGAAGGAAGGTGGAAAGATGCATGTATGTGTAGTACGTCTTTCTGTGAATATCATTGTGTTCGATGTGTTGTTTAGGTCCGTGTATTTTGTCTGCCTATATATCTGTCCGTCTTGCTGTCTGTCTGCCGTTTGTCTCAATGAGCTTGTCAGTTTAATTTATCTATCATCTTTATCTGCCTCTCTCTGCTCTCTGTCCGTCACTTCCCGGCCAGCAAAAAATGAGGGCCCCAGGTGGGGGATGCAACAGGGTATTTGTGTGGGGCCCAAGTGGGCAGAGTGGGCCCCATGTGGTAACCATATGGGCATGCATGGGCAACATTCCTATAGATGCACAGGATGATAGTTCCTGCTGCCCACAGATCCATTGTTGGAGCTCAAATGACATCCCTATGTACATCAGTTTATTGCCTTTTGTTGAAACCAAGAAATTACTTTCAACAAAAGGCAATAAACTGATGTACACAGGGATGTCTCCAGCTCGTCTCCACACATGATGCACGCCGTACTCTCATTGTTAAATCCCCTCTCCCTTGTTGTGCATTCATTCCTACCATTGTATCTTTTTAGTTTCATGGTACGTGCTGCCTCCACATGTATTACTAGTTGTATAATCACATTCTGCCCTGCCTGGGGGTTGGGATGGCATGTTCCTCCCTTCTCCCTTGTTGTTTGCCTGCAACAATAAACTATCAGTCAATCTTTTCCTATCTCTCAGCCTCATGTTATTTGTTCTGCAGTTGAAGAGGATGGCGCTGATGCTTCACTGTTGTCGTACACTTCCTCTTGTCCTCCCATCTCTTCTCTCCAGGTTGTATATAGTCTCAGGGTTGCTTTTTCTTGTTTCCACATTTTTGTGTCCCATGCTCTAACTTCTTTATTTCTTGTTTCGTCGTTTGTTATTGTGCCTCCTCATATTCCCATCTTTTCATCCATCCCTTCTATTCAGCACACTGCCACCACCATGCACTGATGACCTACGAGGAGGTACAAGCAGCTCTAGAGAAACACTTCACCCCTAAGACCAATATAAGGTACAAACATGTGTTTTTATGTAGTGCCCTGAATTTACTTTTTACTACACTCCCACACGACCTCTGGGTGTAACGAAACACACGAGAAATTAATCCAGACAAGGAAAGGTTTTGCCGGCGCCGGGGATCGAACCCACGACCAGCGAGACGGGAGACCCACTCCTTAACCAGTCGGTCAAACTACTATACCTGCAGGCCTTCTGATGTTCTGATGGAAGCAAAACCCATTAAGTAAATCACAACAACTTGTTTTCTGATTTAAAACCTCTTAAGTCCCCCTAGTTTTATGTAGTGATTTATCCCCTTTCTCCATATTACCATTAACCTGTGTGCACCTCATTTTCCTATTGCAGATATTTTTTGTGCATACATTTCAAACCTTGCTGAAATACAGTCTAATTCTTCTTCATGGATGTGAAATAAAGTAAAAAGCTAAATTACACATTATATTGATCAACATGTAC
>NC_066574.1:2731399-2793899 GCF_024679095.1 Eriocheir sinensis | reverse complement strand
GACATAACAAGACAGAATAAGAAAAGGATCCTTGTCAGATTTTAAAAAATTGTATGTGAAAACTTACTTGTATTCCAACTATTCCATGACTTCCGATGTGCAATCATAAAGGGCTGATTTGCCATTTCATAGGTCAGAGGCCTCGACCTATCTCTTGTAACCCTGTACCGGCCTGCTTGTGCCTTCCTTGCTGTGGGTGTTGTATGGAGACTCCTGGAGGCTGCTCCAAGTGTTCTGCATTTTGCTGTACTCAAATGGGAGTTCTGAAAGAGAAAAAAAATCATTACTATTGCACCTCTGACTTGTTGAACATACCTAATAAGTTTTGAGTTGTATTCATACTCAGCAGATTATAAAAAGTGGAGAGTGTGAATTTCACCTCTCAAACGGCAGATCAGACCGCCACTGAACCTATGCTCTACCATGCAGCAGTCTCTTAACTATCAGATATCCATGTGAGGTAACCTGACCTTACAGATAATAATTTAGACAGCTAAATAATAACCTACTGTTACTTCAGATATTAGCTTACTGCTATTAAAATTTAAACATTGCCACAAGATAGTAAACATTTTCGCTATAATATTTTCACATTATAATAGTGCCTTATCGTCATTTAATCAACTGTTCAGATTTTAGAAACGTCATTTGTGATGAACATGGATATCAGAGCAATGAATGGTATGTTCTATGTACACACACACACAAAAAAAAACACTATAAGAGTGAGTTGGGTATAATTCTGGAGTAATATTTTACCATACCCAGTTACCCATCTATCTTTGATCTGGATCTGGATTATAATGCGCAGGGCACCTGAATAGGTGCATAACACGCCTATTTGTGTTGGCTGCCTGGGGGACGGGGTAGCCGAGTGTGCAGGGGAGGGAAGTGAATCAAGTGTAATTGTTAGTGTTGTGGTGACAAGTGAGTATGTATTTGTTTTCTGAATGAGTCTATTGTACCACAGTCTAAAATCTGTTGAGGGAGGCTGCTCCAGTCACGTATGGTGCGTGGAAAGTATGAGTGCTTGTATGCATCAGTGTTAGTGTGATATGTTTGGTATTTATGGATGTGTGCGTCACGAGTACGTTGACTGTTTGCGTTGTGTAGGTATGTTTGTGGGTCAATGTCAATGTGAGTGTTTGTGATCTTGTACATAAGTGTAAGTCTGTGTGCTTGTCTGTGTATGTGAAGAGGTTCCATGCTTATCTGTTGTTTGATAAGTGTTGTGATGCCAGGCATTCGAGTGTAATTGTAATGAACCTATAGCCGCCTTGGTGTTGATTTGTTCTAACCTATCAATGTTTCTGTGTGTGTAAGGATCCCACACCGTGGAGCAGTATTCCAGTGTTGGTCTCACAAGTGTGTCATAAGCTATGTGTTTAATGTCAGGTGTGCAGTTATGTAAATTCCTCCTCAGGAATATAATTTATTTGAAGCCCCTAATGGCCCCAAAGGGCGTGGTATTAGGGGGCATTTTAGAAAATTTCCAGTCTTACCGACAGAAAGGTACGAATCATTGCTGCCTCCTCCTTCTTTTGACCTGTTCGCTTTGTATCGCTTCTTTGTGGCCCTCCTTGCTTGTTCACACTTCTTTTCAGTGCTTTTTGGTGCTGGTTAGGCCATGGAACCGAGGCCTTTAGGGTGCGTGCAAACGGCCGGTGTTTACTTCTGTGTTGGGTACGTCTTGAAGAGAGCAGAGCCTACAATGGATGCAAGGTATGAATAGTTCTGGGTCTGGGTTCGGGTGTATGTGTATGGGTATCATTTTTAATCAGCCTACTCACATTTGGGCCATGCAGTAAATTCTCCTGTCAGCTGTGATTTATAATTTATTTTCAGCCTCAGCACGCCGCGATTCTATAGATAGCTACCCTTAGCCTAGCAGTGGGATTTGAGCGCTAATCCACTAAACCACTGACCACAGAGTTATATAACTCTGTGCCACTGGCAAAATGGTCCCTATATATATACCCATCCCGTATCTGAACATCTTTTCCCTATTATGGGATCGATGTTTCTGACAGCTCTCCTTCACCTTCCTTATGAAATCCTTCCCCCTTCGCTTTGGTTTTCCTCTCCTTCTTCTGCCTAATTCCATCGCCATTACACGTTTCCCCACATGTGTCTCCTCTTCTCATTATGCTCAGCTATAATATAGCGTGTACCTATACCCCCGGCTTCATCATTACCTTAATCATCATTACCATGCAGTCTCCTGTGTGTGTGTGTGTGAGTGTGTAATTCACCTCTTGGTCTGCTGCGGGTCTCTCTCGAGACAGCCAGCCATTCCCCTACGGAAGGAGCTCAGAGCTCTGAGACCGATCTTTGGGGAGGACAGAGACCACTCACACAACACACCGCGACAACGAGGTCACAACTCCTCGCCTTACGTCGCGTACCTACTCACTGCTAGGTGAACAGGGGCTACACGTGAAAGAAGAAAAACCCAACTTACTATTTTCACCCGGTCGGGGAATCGAACCCCGGTCCTTCTGAGTTGTGAGGCAGACGCTTTAACCACTGAGCTACCGGGCCGTGGGTATATGTGTGTGTGAAAATAATATTCAATTTATCAACGCAAAGGAAATCATATTGTGTAGGTATGTCAGTCCTCGCTCAGCTGGGAAGGGAATGGCTAACGTAACTCGTTCATGATATCGGTCAGTGCGGGGAGCAGGCAGGAGGCGACGGGCAGGCATGGTCACGGTGGCGATCGATGTTCACGTCGATCCAAGGTCCATATTCGTAACAGTATCTGGTTCCCATTACGACTATTTCCGAAGGCCACAGAGAAGATTATCCGGTTTTTTTTTTGGTGATTTTTCCTTTTAAGATGCTGAAGTCTTGTGTTAATCATCACTATAGGATCACGAAAAAGTTCACGAAAACCACAGCATCTTCTACGGCGAGGTTAGGGAGGCATGGCATTTCCCAAGCCTTTCTGTAGGACGTGTATATAGGAGCTGCCAAGAATGTGAATGCATGACCTCTCTTGAATATTTGTTAAGTAATCCCTCTGAGTAGCTGTGAGACTTGGTGACCGGGACGCATATATAGGCCTATTTGTGCTAGGGGAAGGTCTTGAAATTAATAAACTCGCAAAGAAGAAAGAACCAAATTTTGAAATGAGCTTTATTAGGACCTCTCGATGTTTTTTTTTTGTTATAAACTACTTCAATAAAATAAAATGAATTGTCGATGAATAAAAATATAAATAGAAATGTTCACGGCATCTCATCCTGGACGATGATTGGCTGAGTTTGTCTCAGCTGCTTCATTCTTTTCGCTGTGCCCCAATCACACACTTCACTTTTTTTCCTATGGTTTCTGAGATGCTTCCTTAGCAAACTTTTGCTTAAAGTTTCGCTTTATTCTCTGTGATTGCTTGCTGACACACAGATATGGGGGTGAGTCGAGAGCGGCGAGTCTGACTTGAGTAAACAAATGCCAAAATTGCGTTCGACGTTTCGGCTTATGTGGCGTTTTTTTGACTCGACGTAATTTTACCTTTTACCTTGACACACCAGAACAAATGAAAATTCATCTTATATCTGGTATTACTAAGTGATGCGACGAAAGAAAAATAGTATGTTCTCTATGAAGCTTACAAAAAGTTTGCAAGAACCATCCTTCTCCATCCTTCACTTATATTATGCTTGTTTTTCGTATTTTTACATTTATTGTTACAAATTTATGTTTGTGTGTGTAAGATTTGGTCAGTTAATATTGGTTTTCCTGTGTTTTCGTAAAAATGAAGAGGAAAGTGGGAAAAGGGTGGGTTTGAGAGGGTGAAGTCGAGGGTCTTGGGTGGGTGACGGCCAAGGTGAAGTACAATAGGTGAAGGCTAGTGGAGTTGTCATGATGATAACCTCCCGCCAGAACTTGCCTTGTCTCTATACGCCCTAGAGGAGGTAAAGTCGGCAGCTCATGCAACCGCAGTAACGAGTTTTGTATATTTTGGATTATTTTCATCTCTTCCTCCTCCTCCTCCTTCCCCACAATAGTGTACTTTACCTCAGTCGCTTTGCAAACTCCTGTTCCCTTCCAGTTTTTTGCTTAATTTTCTCTCCTTTTCTTTTTCCTTTCCTCCATACATAGATAAATATATTCTCTCTCTTCCTCTACCTCCCTCTTTTTCTCCGTTTCCTTCACTATCCCCTCCTCGCATTTCCTTACCCTACTCACTTTACGCAATATATTTCACCTCCCCTGCATGAATACCTACCTGTACTATCTTCCGTCCTCCCCCAACACACACACTGCCCTTCCCTCCTTTATTCCTTCTTCCCTTCCTTCTCTTCTCCCCCTTCTTGATTAATCTCTCTGTTCCTCATTTTTGCCTCCACTACAGTTCCTAAAGCTACGTACGGTTACACTAGTCAACGTCGTCCTCTGGTGAGCCGTGCATCAATCAATCTGTTATTTCATGTTTGTGTTCCCTCGTTTGGAAATACCTGCCTCTATACTCACTTATATACACCCTTGTATACGCTACTCATATACACCGTCCTCCTCCTTCATATATGTTACAAGCCTCATACTCTCCCACCAACTTTATCTCCCTCTCCCTCACAATTCCTTGTTATAATCACACAGAAAAATAAGTAATGATACTAATGAATTAGTCATATCCGGAGAGGAAGACTTGCTTGCATTTTCCGTGCTTTCATGTTACGCCCTCTTGGCGCAGCTCAGTAATCTCACTGTTGCCAAGCATACAACATAACGACTCATTAAAAAAAATAGCTTTCACTATATACTTTAAATCTTCAGTGCCTTTTCCTCATACAACACTGATGGGCGTATATGCTGTCCCTGCTCTCTCTCTGTTTGGTAATGGAAGCCTGCCCTCGACATAGGCTAATATTATTTTGTGCGTTGACTGCAGGATATGGGGTGCACCCGTATCTGATATATCTGTGCTGCACAATAACTTCACATGATGGTCCGTTTTCCATACACAATATCCATATTCCAGAACAAGACTCACGTGGAATTTAAAGTGCTACCAAAAAAATCTGGAAGCGTAATTAATTAAGTCTAATCTCTCAGGAGGTAATTAATCCCCTGGTTGCCCTATCAGGAAGTACTTTGTGTGCAACAGGACTCAGGGGTAAGGGCACTGTGGGTTGTGGTAACAGTACTCAGTAGGTTTGGAGATAACAGCTGATATTTTGACACGCGTGTGAAATCTTGAAGTAATTATAATTGACATTCAGGATAAGGTATAGCCTTCTTGTGACGGCCAACAAAATTATTATTAGGACTGTACCAATTAAGTCTCATAAATATGTAGAAAGCCTACTTTTGAAGAGACAAATATTAATGTTTCCCAATGAAGGTGCATTATTTCTTAGCGGGCCAAAAAGATCAGGTAGGCCTATAAGATCAAGAGAGAGAGAGAGAGAGAGAGAGAGAGAGAGAGAGAGAGAGAGAGAGAGAGAGAGAGAGAGAGAGAGAGAGAGATTACACACACGGAAAAATATTAAACTTAGGTGTATTTATTATCAAGTGAAGGGTTTATAGGTACATAAGTAATCATACGAGTGTCTTCACATGATATTTATTGTTTGTTGCAAATATTAAAGGAAAGTATGCTGAACTGGCAACAGTGGGCCCACCTGGAGGCTGTACCTGTAACAAATGAGCATAGGTGTTTGTTATGGAGGTGACAGCGAGGGAGGAGCTCTCGGAATTGTCCTCGAAGGGTCAGGAGGCGACAGAAGAGGACCCTATAACCTTAAGACATGAACTACTTCTTCGTGAGATTGAAGCCATTGACGAGTACTGGGGCCCAACGCTCAGGTAGGTGTCCCGGGGGTGAGTCACCGTCGCTCACCTGTAACTGAGAGCAACAGGTAGGGGGCATCACCGAAATTACTTCACAACACATTACCTCCCTATCGAGGGACTACGATCTGTCCGCAGACCCATGTTTTGTTACAAAAACTGTGCACTTCATCCTCCTAATAACCCTGTATAAATGTGGTGTAGCCTGCATGATTTTGATACATCATAAGGTAGCCCTGTGACTGGTCTCCATTTACTTTTTTTGTTCATAGACTGAACTTGGATTTGTTAATGCGATAATTATTGCCCTTTTCAGGGTGAAGATTAATTAATCTTCAATTTGGTTTGCATATTATTTATGGGTAATCTGGAGAAACAATAAGAAATGCAAATTTTTCTGAGCTATAATAGTTCTATGGACAACTATTTTTCATTGTTGATCAAGTTAAAGTAATTTACTACAAAATGTGTTTGGACCAGCATCACTGCTATCCCGACACATACTATAAGCAGCAAAAGGGGAAATTAAACTAGAAGAAACAAAAGAGCTCTCACTCTAAATATGCATTATAGTGATGTAAAATATATAAAATCTGTTCAAAAAAGCTAAGAAACATCTGCATGATCCAAACTAG
The DNA here is from genome assembly GCF_024679095.1 of Eriocheir sinensis. Lineage (NCBI taxonomy): Eukaryota > Metazoa > Arthropoda > Malacostraca > Decapoda > Varunidae > Eriocheir > Eriocheir sinensis. Next base: position 2,787,468 of record NC_066574.1, on the reverse strand, counting down.
ATATCAAAATGAACTTCGCTTGATAAATAACAACAGTATGAGCTCATATATACAGGAGGTATCTTCAGTATTATCAGAGTGTTTTGGAGTTAATATTATTGTTTATTGAGACTGGGACTGCAGTGATGCTGGGAATCAAGAGAAATTAAAGAAATCAGGCTGGCGTGCAGAGCCTCGGTCACACGGAAGTTGTCATTTCACTGGCTTGTTTCACAGGTTTAGAAGTTATATTAGCTTGTGTAGAAATGCAGAGTGACAAGGAGTTCCATATTGTTGTTTGTAGCATGTGCTGGGGTAGCAATGCACTTGAAAATTAAAAGGAAAGAGAATTAAATTCACACTTTACAGTTTGCAACAATGTTTATTTCTTAGCAATATTGTAATTATTTTTATCACTGTTGTTCATATCAAGTATGAACTCTTATGGTGCTTGTAGCAGTATATCATTTTGGCCTTTTTGTTGTTTCTAGTATATAATTTTGCCCTTGTTTTTTATAATGTATAAATTGGGATATAGAGATCAACTGAGTTGTTCGCCAGTTATTACTTACGGTTCTCACATTTTTATTAGCTCATCGTAGAGTTCCGTGTCTACTCATATCCCGATGTAAGGCTTGGTTAGATTTCAATAAGAGGGGGGTGAAACCCTCCCATGATAGGGATTGGTTAGGTTTGGTTAGATTGAAATAAGGGGAGGTCAAGGGGGGAACCCCCTCCAATCAGGGCTTATATTAGGCTTGGTTTATTTATTTTTGATAAAAAATAATACTTGTGAATTGTGATCTAACAAAACCTAACATCCGGATATAAGTAGACATGGTAGGTACTATACACTAATCCAATAATTATATGAATGCAAGTAATAACTGTGTGGTGAATAGCTCAGTTAATCAATATAATATGCAAATGATTACTAGTATTCACTCCTTTAGCTATCAGGCACTGGTCAAGGGGAGTTTGGTTCAGGGGGGAGGTGGGGAACCTCACTGATTGGGGTAAAAAGACATTTTGAGTGCACTGGGATATCACTGGGGCAAAAAGCCATGCTTTTGACACTGGTTGTCCTGCCTCCCTCTCCGTGTGGAGGCCTAGGGAGGGCGAGGCGGTCACCCCGGGCAGCCTTCCCCTCGTCCCATCGACCGACTGTCGTGCTAACTTTCCGATCAATTTTCCAAGCCTCTCTGCTCACTGCGCAGGCAACGCACTGGAGAGTACTTTATTTTAACATCACAGATTTACTAGTATCCAAAACACGGTCACCGGTGAATGTGTCACTTTATCAACAGCCTAACACAATTCCCTGACGAGGCCCGCACTTGACACTTCCCGTCCTCGCCGTGGCTCGTGTCGTCTGCTGTTGAGCGCTTCCGCCTCTCACATCGACTAATTCCAAAGGCCAAAAAGGAGATTAATCGGGTTTCCATGAATGTTTTTTAGGTTCATAGTACAGAAGAAGGGTCAAACTACCACCAGGGTCATTAAACTACCACTGGAAATGCTCCAAACACCTACGAAAACCGTCTCAAATATGTGTGCTTGGGCGACGAAATGTTTAAGCATACGACCCCCGGGGGCGGGACCAATCAAAAATTTAACCAAAACAATGTCCTCTTTATTTCCATATCGTGTGGAATGTGGTTATCAAATATAGCATTTAATATGTATCCACTGACGAGAAAACTGTTAAATAAATAAGCAAGTACTCCCTACCTACTGAGGGAGAAGGGGTCACTGTTGAGGAATCAGCTGATAGGCCGTGAGTCACGCCGAGGGGAGAGGCGAGGCCGAGGGGACCACAGCTCCTCGGGGGAACAGCACCCATGGGCTCCCACGCTGGACCCAACACCTCCACGGCCATCGAGGAGGACCCGCACACTGTCACACATCTACTCAATGAATTAGAAGGCCCAGACACAAGTCGCGTAGCTTTAGTAATAAGGTATCGTAACATTCCCTACTGTTACATGTGCTCGATATAGAGTTCACGCATTTTCAGGGCGAGCCAGCATGGGGTTCTTTCGAAGCGTAGTTATGAACTGTTTAACGTTGTCGTGTATAGTGTTGTATAGTAACTGCTGGTCGAGAAAGGAAGGCATTATCAGATCCCCATCCGGAGTAGTGTCCCAGGGCAGGATAAGCACCACCAGTCATTAACGGCCCCCGGGGTGTGGCAGGGCTAGCAAGCTATTTCCAGTACTCTAGATTGTATTGTTGTTATGGTTCTTATTGACTCCTCCTCCCCATGGAAGAAGATGTTGAAGCCACAGATGCCGTGTCATGGTGAGTTAAATAGGTAAAGTGTTGATTTTGACCTCTGTTACATTTTGATGGAAGGTGTGATTTATTCCTTTATAATTACTGGAAGGTGTGATTTATTCCTTTATAATTACTAGTTTAATTGGAAAGCATCACAAAGATTTTCTGTAAGTTAGAATCTCTCTCTCTCTCTCTCTCTCTCTCTCTCTCTAATATATATATATATATATATATATATATATATATATATATATATATATATATATATATATATATATATATATATATAACTATGCCAGTCTATTTTTTGACAAATAATAGATTATGCTTGAAAATGTAAAAGTATATGAGTTACAACATAGCATACGCTTATTTTTTTCCAAATAACTAGTGACATGACATCATAGATACATGAACCAAATCAGAAGGGTCAAATTGCGAACTACGAAGGCACATTCAGTTATGTTAAGGTAGGGAATATTCACATTTAATAGTAGGTAAGTGTTCATGATATAGAATTAGTACAATACACACCATAACCACTTTGTAATCATTTAGGCTGTTTATTTAATGATGTCAGAAAAGATATGAGTATGACTATTCATGAACTTAATGACAAGCCTAGGAAATTATCCTTAGACTTGAATTGGAAGGCTTATCTCTGGAGAGGACACAATCACTGTGCAGCAATGTGTATTGTAATGAATTCCCTTGAAATTTAAGCAATTATAAATATGGGCCTTGTCATATAAAGTTGGAGAATGTATTTGTTTTAATAATGTTAAAGTTTTCAAGATTATAGTGATTAAAATTGTACTTCTAAGTCACTTATTTTTCATCCTTCATCACTTATCAAAATATTTGTTTGCCTAACACACACACACACACACACACACACACACAGTCACACACACACATACATACACACACACCAGCATCACTGCTTTATCATAGTTTGCACTCAGAACCATTTCTGACATGAGGGTTGCCACCTATAAGTTTTGAGTTTGGTCTACTTGCAGTCAGAAATGAATTCCTCTATCATTATTTTTGTTATAAACATATTGTATGTATGTGAGTATAGTAATTACTTGCTCCTCATATAACTTACTGAATCATACTGAGACTGTTACCTGAGTTTGGGCTGTGGCACCCTGACCACCACCACCACCTCCCCCTTGGTGCCGTGTGTCAGGACTGATCACATTACACTGACCAAAGCTCACCAGAGGAGGAAGCTTTGTGCACCAGTGGAAGTGAAAGGACTGTGCTGTCTGTCAAGTTTTTCTTTATTTTCAAGTGTAGTGAAGACAAACACCAGAATTTTGCTGCCAGTGGTGGACATTAATTGTCACAAAATTTGTTAACCGTGGTGCTTATAATTCTTGTTGGCTCTGCAACATTAGCCAGTCTACATTTCTCTTTCAATTGTGGTGCACATAAGATATTTCCATTATTCTAATAGATAATATACCTATTACTAATACTAATAGATAATATAATGGATGGTGCAGAAGAGGAATTCTGTGAATTAGACCACTTTGAAAGGATCTTTACAACATCATCTCTTTACCAAGAAATAATGTATGTATTAAGACTTTATTTTTTTATTTGTTTATTTATCTATTTATTTATTTATTTATTTATTTATTTACATTTTTAGTTTTTTATCTTGAATGTTATGACATATGAGAGACTTTGAGAGAAATCACAATATGTACTTAATTGTTTTTTGGTTAGAAATGGTAGGTACTTATTAATTATTTCTTTGTGATATGATCATCTAATTTCCTAAGGGAATTTAACAGCAAGGCTGTTGCTGGATAGTTAAAAAGAATGCTTATGTCCTTCACTCCACCTGTTCATCCTCCAAACCATCCTTTACTTGTTCTTAAAAATACATCCAATAATGATTAGGTATATTGTTTTAGTCTTATATTGTTTATTAGGGCAGTTGCTGTCACACATTGTTATGAATGGCTTATTACAGGACCATTTATGATGGAGATGAACATGGCAAATTCATGGAAAGACTGGACACCAGGATCCGGAACCATGACAGAGACATTGAACGCATGTGCAACCATCACTACCAAGGCTTCATCGACTCCATCAGGGAGTTGTTACAAGTTCGCTCGCAGGCACACAAGCTCAAGGTAACCCAGGGTCATGCTTGTTTCCTCTGACATGTTTCACTTCTTGTAATTTCTCAAAGACAGGTTTCATGTTTATATAATTAAATGGGTCTGTCTTAACTAATGAACCTCAGATTATTAAGTGATTTGGCTGTAGCAGGTCACTTCATCATCATGCCATTCACCGTTCATATCACCATTACCATCCCCAGTAACCTGGTTCCCCCACTTCCTCAATGTGGATGTTTGGCCATTTTGATGTCAGGGGGAGGTAAAAATCCACTATTTTCCACAGGTCACCAGCAGGGTTAGCAAGGCTGAATAATTACTAGCCCCTCTGTTTGGTTGCCCTTCCATGATTTTACAAAACATGAAACCTTTAAAGTTCTAAAACTGATATATTACTTTAAAGGTCAACAAAGAAAGCTGTGTATCCTAAATATATCTTTATATATTTTCTATTAGACAGAGGTTGTGAGGATAGATGAAGAGGCTCAAGATTCAGCTAAACAGCTTCTTGCCAAAAGTGAGGAGATGATAAAGACAAGAAAAGTGCAATCCAACATCTGTGCAGCAGTGGATGCCCTCACGCTGTGCCTGCCAGTCCTGACCACCTACTCCAAGCTGCAGAGCCAGATGAAAGACAAAAGGTTGGCGACTAATGAAAGTTTTACAGGGTCATGTTATCTGAAGGCATAGAAAACATCATTTAGAAGAATTGTGGACAAGGAATTTAAAAGTCGAAAGTAAGGAAAAGGGAAAATTGCCGAAATTGTCCTGACACTGTTCTTTCAATCTTGAATCATTGTAGTTCTTCCCAGAGGCACCCATCATCACCATTATTCTGTCCATTAAGCCCTCACTAATAAATAGTCATGAATATCCTTATCACATCATTACTTTTTTCTGCTCTGTAGTCGCATGGACTCTTCACTGTTGCATCTCATACATACATGGCATTTAGGAACCTCTTGTTTGTGTTTCATAGATTTATGTTCTAAAATTATGTTCATGGCTTTAAAATCTCGCCTGGAACCTCTAAATTGAAAAGCATTATGATTCTTTCCCTCTAGAGTAATGACGGCACCATGATTTTACAGTACAATCTGGAGTAATGTGATTTTAAACTAATTGAAATTCTCATGAGAAGGTTACATTTTTATATCCTTTTCAGATATTATCCTGCTCTCAAAACCCTGGAGCAGCTGGAACACACTTACCTGCCACGTGTTGCCAGTTACCGCTTTGCTCAACAGATGCGAGACAACATTCCAAGAGTAAGAGAAGACATCAAGCAGGCGTCCATGTCCGACATCAAAGATTTCCTGGAAGCCATTAGACGGTAGGTTTCAATATTGATGAAACATGAGTAATGAATCTTTATGTCTACCCTGGTTCTAGGGGGAGAGATGAAATCAGAACTTTCGTCAGAGCAGGATGGAGTACATTAACCTCTTGACTTCGGGTTTCCTACAAGAAGACATCACCAAGCTACAGGAATGGAACAAAAAGTGGCCGTTACAATTCAGTGAAAAAAAAGTAAAGTCAAGCACCTTGGGAGGGGATATCCAGCATACCAATACCACATGGGAAACACTCCACCATCCACCACAGAGGCAGAGAAAGGCCTGGGAGTATATGTTACCTGGCTACCAGTGAAAGCTAAATCCATGCCATTCGCAGCGGACAGGTTAAGATGAGTGGGACTGCCCTAACATCAGACAAAAAAAAAAGAATGGAAAGGATTGCTTGGAGTGGACTAATAATGGGTTATGATACATGGAGTTTAATAGGGTCACAAAATTCAAGATTAGGAATATGTTAGTCGACTTGTGAGTCTACCATGTTCAGTATTTGAGATTTCACACTGGGCAATTTTTGTGTAACAACTCCTGTATAATGAATGAGACCTTGGCAGATGAAAGAGTGAAGGTGACACAATACATCTCTGCTTATCTCTTACACCAGTTTTATAACTCTTGCTTACTCAGTAATATTATATACTTTGCAGGGTATCAACACGCATTGGGCAGGTGGCCATGAAGCACGCTGCCCTCCAGTACAACATGGACCCCAAGTTGGCTGTGACAAGAAATGAAAGACACGCAGCATTTCCGCCAAACCCTTTCACTGGTTAGTCATCAACTTACATCACTAATAATGGTTATTTTTCCATTTATGTCCACAAATATTCAAATACAATGTAGCATTGTCAACTACAGCATGTATGACAGTGTCACACAACTCTCAGTGATATTCTTTTCCATTTTCATGTTTAATTGTTGTGTAAGGTGGCAATTTTGGTCTTGTGTGTGGCTGGAACTGATTACCCATAAATAAACATATTTCTGTGTATTATAAAACGATCAAATATTATTGTGCATGACATTTTAGAACCATCTAGTATATAATTTTGCCCTTCTGTTTTTTATAATGTATAAATTGGGATATAGAGATCAACTGAGTTCGCCAGTTATTACTTACGGTTCTCACATTTTTATTAGCTCATCGTAGAATTCCGTGTCTACTCATATCCTGATGTAAGGCTTGGTTAGATTTCAATAAGAGGGGGGTGAAACCCTCCCATGATAGGGATTGGTTAGGTTTGGTTAGATTGAAATAAGGGGAGGTCAAGGGGGGAACACCCTCCAATCAGGGCTTATATTAGGCTTGGTTTATTTATTTTTGATGAAAAATAATACTTGTGAATTGTGATCTAACAAAACCTAACATCCGGATATATGCAATTTTTTCTCAGGTGAAACTTATGAGGCTCAGTCTGAAGCCCAGAGTGATGAAGAAGAAGAATTGTGTGCTCAAGATTTGATTAATTTTGCCCCGGTGTATAGATGCCTCCATATCTATACAGTTCTAGGTGCAAGAGAACAGTTTGAGACCTATTACAGACAACAAAGAAGAGAGCAAGCAAGATTAGCTCTTCAACCTCCTACTAATATGGTAGGTTAGCAATATGCTCTTGCTAAGCAAATCTGCTTTGGAAACAATAAGGTGCCGCTAAGAAATACATGCACGAATATAGATAATTTGAAACTCTAAACCACAAAAAGAGAACAATTGGCACCTAGAAATAAATATAAATTCAATATAAATTCATCACATGAGAAAATGGGATTACTTTTCCTCTCCATTCTCCTCAGTCAGATATCAGTAAATTGTTTTCACCTGATTATCAGTTTCATTTGGGAATTGGTACTAATATACTACTACACAATTTTTTTCTTCTGTTTTTAGCTTTCTTAGATGGCTGCATGAGGCAGCATTACATTTTACTCATGTAACTTCTACTCCTCCTCAGCATGAAAATTTGGAAGGCTACCGACAGTACCTGTATGGCGTTGTGGGCTTCTTTGTGATTGAGGATCATGTCCTCAACACTGGTAATGGTCTTGTCACCAGGTCATATCTTGATGAAGTATGGGATATGGCTTCAGGCAAGGTATGTGGCATAGAGAAATATTAATTTTCATCAAGGAAAGACTTAGGGTTGTAAAATTCCCGGGAATTTTGAACTGGGAAACTTTGCATGAGAATTTTCCAGAATTTTCAGGAACTTTGAGAATTGTGAAAGATTTACAAGTTTGCCTATGGTGCCTTTAGTTTTTTTTGTGACTGAGGTTATTGTTGCCTATTTAGACTTCAGTTTTAGAGGGGTGTTAGTGAATGTCCCTGAGCCTGGTGGCGCTGCAGGCAGGATTGTTTAAGTGACGCCTATTAGGCACAAGACGCCCTCCAGTTAACTTAACCTAACCTAACAAAACCCCAAACAGTCACTATAGGTCTTGACTCAGAAATTTCATATATGTTTCCTTACTAATGAGACTTTCCATACAACAGTGTGAGGTCATTCTTTGTTGATTTATACCATAAGGGGTTGGCAATCATGTGTTTGAAGATACCCTAAACTTAATCTAACAAAACCAAAACAAACACCATAGTTTATATTAGGTTAAGTTTAGGGTATCTTCAAACACATGAAAGCCAGCCCCTTATGGTATAAATCAACAAAGAATGATCCCACTTTGTTGTATAGAAAGTTTCATTAGTAAGGAAGCATACATGAATTTTATGAGTCAAGACCAATAGTGTTTGTTTTGGGTTATGTTAGGTTAAGTTTAGAGTATCTTCAAACATTTAATAGCCAGCGCCTTTTGGTATAAATCAACGAAGAATGACCTCACTTTGTTGTATAGAAAGTTTCATTAGAAAGGAAGCATATATGAATTTTCTGAGTCAAGACCAATAGTGTTTGTTTTGGTTTTGTAAGTAGACGTGACCCGTACATGTCAAAGCAGCACAAAAGTCGGGGCGGTAATGTGCGAAAGTCGGGATGGTAAGAATTTAGGGCTGAGCGCGAAACTCAAGGATTGCGAAACAAGGATAGTGCAGAACTTGGGAGGGTACTGTGTACAAAAAAGTGAGGTTCATTTATACCATAATGGGCTGGCTATCATGTGCTTGAAGATACCCTAAACTTAACATAACCTAAATAAATCAAACACTGCAGGTCTTGACTCAAAAAATTCAAATATGCTTCCTTACTAATGAGACTTTCAATACATTAAAGTGAGGTCATTCTTTGTTAATCTGTACCATAAAGGGCTGGCTATCATGTGTTTGAAGCTATCCTAATCTTAACCTAATTTAGCCTCTTCTCTTGCCCAAATATCTTTTTACCCTCCACTAATTTTACTTTCATACTTTTCCCTATTGTCCATCCCCTGAATCCTCCCTACTGACTGGGGTGCACTACACATTTCTACAGAAAATATAATGATGGTAACTAATGAAGATGTTGATGCATAAGAAGCCAAAATATTGTACCATGCCATCATCTTATTTTGTTTTTCTCCCCAGGTCGTCAACAACATACGCAATCATTCCTCCTACTGCACGGACACCTACCTTATGCTGAACATCAAGAACCTCATCATGCTGTTTGCCCACACGCTGCAGGTGACTGGCCCCAACTCAAGCTGATGGGTTGGAAATTCTTAGCCAGTACTTCTTTTGTATTTTAGTTGTGTTGAATCATTTTGACTGTAAGCAAGTATACCTGCCCTCCCCTTATCTCTATTTATTTTTTTATGTAATTTTTCTATATGCCTCGAGTCAAATACAACTGTTAACATTGTTATTATTATTAGTATTAGTAGTAGTAGTAGTAGTAGTATATTTACGTTGGTGAGAATTGCTAATCCATGTAAGGTTATATTATCACATTTTTATTGAAGTAGTGATCAGGTTTTATGATATATGACCATCAGTGGCCATGAATACTCACTGATGATGACTAACTGCCAGTGATGATTTCCATGAGGATACTTAACTCACTATACAGCTAGTCTCAAAACATAACCTCTGTCCATGTCTGTCTGTCTGCAGAACTATGGCTACACGGTCAACCCCTTGCATGAGCTGCTGCTGGAGGTGAAGGACCACTACAACGAGGTGCTGATGCAGAAGTGGGTCCAGGTGAGTGACTTCCCCAAGAGTCATATTAAGGGTGATATTATACATTGATCAACTGTAAAAAGTATATAGGGATCTGGTATAATGGATTCTGTCTTATCTTAGGAGCTACACATTTATTTGAAACTATGGCACAACTTGCAAATGACTTAATATTCTTGTGTGAAATCAAATTGCAAAATACTCCACCATTTATTTCTAAAATAATTTCCGATATGTTTCGCCATGATTCTTTTGACTGTACAGTAACTGGTTCTTATTTTTCTTCCAGGTATTTAGGGATATATTTGAGAAAGACAACTATCATCCTGTTCAAGTTGACACACTTGAAGAATACAACCGAATCACAGAAGTATTTCCTTACCAAGATCCAACTCTTGAGCAAGCCCCATTCCCCAAACGCTTCCCTTTCTCTATGATGGTCCCAAAGGTGTATCGGGAAGTGAAGGTGTACATCTCTGCTTGCCTCGAGTTTTCAGAAGACTTAAATCTAAGGTGAGGAACCATGTTACTTATGTTTCTTTATGTACAGAGTCAAGTATCTAGTCACCAGTAATATCAAGGTACCATGAAGCAGGAACATACTCATTAGGAGAAAGAAAGAAATGTAGAAGTATATTTAGTATTTGACATCTGACTGTTATATTGCAACTTTTTATTTTACAGCCAAACAGAAAAGGAGGACATGGTTCGTAAGTCCACCAACCTGCTGCTGACCCGAACATTGAGTGGGTGTCTCGCAACACTCATCAAGCGGCCCGGCCTGCGCTTGCTGCAGCTTATTCAGATTACCATCAACACCTTGCATTTGGAGCATGCCAACGTCTTGCTGGAACACTACGTTGCCAAACTGACAGGGTAAGGTAAACCAAGGGAGTGGCCTTACACACAACATACTACACACATTTCATGAGTGGGACCAAGAGTAGTCATGATGTGTAGATATGTGTACAAGTGTTGCTTATTAGAGTATAGTTTATCACTCAGTTTTTATTTAAATGAAATTGATGTTTGAACACACCTATCAATATCAAGGAAGTGTTGAGGGAGGGGAAGAAATGCAGATTGAAAGGCCAGCTCTTAAGGGGGACAATTGAAGATAATTTGTGTCTGAGAAGCTTACTAGTTTTAATAATTTTACTCTGTTTTGGTGAGTAGGCCTCAAATTTTTATGGTATTTCAGTCAATTCCAGTTAAATATTAATGATGAATATATTTTTTTAGGAGCATAGAAGACGCCAGTAAACCCGGCCTTGGAAGACTACAGGGAAAAGCCATGTTCAAAGACATCAGAGGGGAGGCAGAGGAGCAGATCTACATTGCTCTGAGGCTCAAGATTGATGAATTCTTGGACTTGGCAGCATATGACTGGATGCTGGCTGAGCCCCAAGGAACATCCTCCTCCTATGTGACAGATCTCATTGCCTTCCTGAATTCTACCTTTACGGCCTTTACTAACTTGCCTGTAAGTCTAAAAGTGGTTTATTATCATTGTTGTTGTCACTAAAGCTATCATAAATTTTGTACATTTGTTCCTCCTTTTAACATGAATTTCTATGTTTCAGGTTCGAGTGGCCCAAACTGCTTGTATGTCTGCTTGCCAACATGTCGCCAAATCCCTGATGGCAATGTTGCTCAGTGAGGATGTCAAGCAGATGTCACTAGCAGCTCTTGAACAAGTTAACCTTGACGTCATTCAGTGTGAACGTGAGTATTCATTGCTGTTTTTTGGTGATGGGCTGATGTTATCAAGTTTGTACACTTTCTTTCTGTCCCAATTGTGCTGACTTGAGGGGCTTTGCTGTATTGCTTTATTCTTTCCTTTTGCAGAATTTGCAGCCTTTGAGCCAGTTGAAGGGTTTGAAGAGGGTGCCCTGCTTATGTGCTTCTCTGACCTAAGACAACTCTTGGACTTGTTCATGACAGAAGATTGGTCAACATACTTCCATGACTATGGATCTGAGAATTCTAAATACCTCAGAGTTAGTCCTCATAATGCTATAATTGTTGTAGAAAAGTAAGTAACAACTTCAGTCCTACTCCTCAATTTAAATTGTTTTATTATATTTAATACATATGTGAAGAAATATGTTCTTGAATTTTTTTCTCCCTCTCTGTAAAAGGTAGAAAAAAATGGCAAATTGCTATAGTGTGACTGATTATGAAATGAAAAGAAAATTTTGATGCTGAAGATTTTCTTATATAAAATTCCTATCTCTTACAGGCTGAGGGAAGGTGAGAAGCGAGGGATGTTCTCCATCCTCAAGAGAAGTGATAAGAAGAAGCTCCTGGAAACTGTCCTGAAGCAGCTAAGACAGCTGACCCAGCAGCAGCATGCCTCCTGAGCTGGCGTGGGTAGGCAGTGTTACGTTTCTCTGGTTTAATTTGTTTTACTTAATGTTATTGGCTAAACATAACAGTAACCAAAGAAAATAAGGAAGTAACTAGATTATTTAATGAGATTACTTTCAGTATATTAATATTTATTTATTTTTGTGATATGTATGTCAGTTTCTTCTGTGCTAGGTACAAAAATCTGTATATATTCATGAGGTATGAAAAAGAGAATGTATATTATATGAGTTAAGGCAATTTATATAATGCATTTATACTGTTTTCTTTACTTAGTCACAAAATTATACTCTTTTCTTGTTGAATGTTGTCTCAAAAGTTCTTGCAGTGACATAGATATTATACTTCAGCAGTGGTTGCCAACTTGAGTGTAGTAACCCCAAACTGTGCATTGTTATAATGGTGCTCATCTACCATGTATATTTGCATTAAATTTCAATTTTTTTAAACTAATTTTTAGGGTTCAGTATATGTGGTTGGCTATTTAATAGATACCATTTTTGAGGGGCTGAAGTTTATGACACTAGTTGAAAATATAGCATTGACCATTTGATAAAGAGCAAAAGTTGAGAAATTACTGTACTATGATTTTTAGCATCAAAATGTTTGAAGCCATATCACAGACCTGGAAACATGAGTGCATAAAATGTGGCAGCTGAAACACTAAGAATCAATAACAAGCTCATAAATTTCAATGAGAAGAAGAAGAGGCTTTAGGGATTTGCAGCTGTATTTGACTGGTATTTAGGAGTGGGATCTAACAAAATTAGTTTGGAGTCACTCAGGCAAAAGGAGCATGTGGCTGTATGAGTAGGGAAAAAAGGCCCAATTAAAATATCATCTAGTGTCAAAAGATGGTGTGCTTCCCTGCCTTTGTGCAGGTGTGTTAGTAGAGGCCAGGTATATTTTTTTACCAAGGCTCTGGACAAATGTTAGATGATGATTATATGGTGAATAAAGACATGGAGAGCTACATATTTGTTCACTGATTAGAAAACTTTGAGACAAATGGAAGGAATATCTACTTTTGTTTATTAAAATAATATAATAAATCATGGGTCAAAACATTAAATATATAGTTGCAGTTTTATTTCTCACAAGTTTCAGCTTTTTTATCATTCAGAATTTGCTTAGATGTTTCAGCTGCACAGATTGTTCTGCATAAGTGAATTGAGGCATACTCTCTTAGCATTTCAACTGTGGCATTTTAGCATTTGTGTTTCTGGGTCACAATTATGTAAATGATTTCATCCTGACCTTAAACACAGATGTTGACCTATTTTTTCTTGAAAGTTATGGTTCATGACCATGATGTTAATATATGACTATGTTATATTGGTCTTCGTTAAATCTTAAAATATTGATATTCTGTTACATAAAACTATCCTCTGATCTTGAACTTTCAATGCATTTCTATGAGAACTTACTCTAAAGGGGTGGTCACAAGAAATAATTCTCATTGATCTGTTTCCAATAATCCTTCCTTGTTTCTGAGGACCTCTCATGGTAACTGAGGTAACGAGTAAGTGCAGTGGAGGACACCAAGTCCAGCCATAGCCATCACCAAGGAATGTATGTCACTTTCCTCCTCTAAGCTCCAGGAATTCTGTGAAGTGACAATAGGGATAAAATTTGTACTCATTCAACACCTGAAATCCACACAAAACTGGAGGTGTTGACACAACCAACCCATCACAGCATGCGGGACACCTTTTTCACCTAATCAGAGTCCTTGCTAACACTGCAGCTTTAATTTGTCTCTCTTGTCCTGTGCTGTGCTGCTTGGGATAACTTGCTGCTCCTAGCTTATGTTTTATTGCAGTCTTTCATGGCGTTTAGTAAAGATGAGTTAGACATGTTAACAGTGAAGCTGTCAACATTTTTTTTTTTTTCAAGATTCCAATTAAACAGATGCTTTGAGACTAAGAAGCTCTAGCAGTGATAATAGTTGCAAATATCTGTCTCTGTCTCCTTTTGTATGTGACAAACTTGGTCTCCTCCTTTGTGCATAGCTGCAAATAATGTTAATTTAGATTTTTAAATGCATTACTGTAAACTTGCATTTGTGTTAAAGGTTTAATTTTCAACATTTTTGGTAACATTGCCAGCTACTTCATGGATTGTTACTCTGAGTGGCTACACTTTAGGCCCAAATCTAAAGCATCAGCATTAATAGAAACCATTATCATTTAAGTGGAGAGAAAAGAAAAACTAATTCTGTAAATCAAAAGGCTTGGAACCATACTAAGCATCCAAGTCTTTGGGGGTCCAGATACATGAACCAAAAAGTCATATTTCATATTTGTGATGTATAAAGGAAATTCCTAATACTCTGGACAACAACAGATTTGAATTTTACATACAATTCATTTAACACAAGAATATATGGTTTACTATCTTTAATTGCATCTCAAGATCAAATACTGTGTTTAATTTGGGCAACAATACCAAGTCACACTTAAATGCTCTCTATATAGTAGCTTCTGTACCCTAATTTTGTATACTTTCTTTTGCCTATTTATTTTATCCACCTATGCTTGTTTATTGCTAGAGAGCTTTACTGGAACAGCCTTAGTTGAATGATATATGTTCAATAATTTTGTAGAGATTATCATAATGAAAATTGGATAGTCAATAACATTTTCCATGTATTTCACTTTACTAAGTCTCACCCTACTGAATGGCTCTTAACCTTAATGAATTTCTTTATTTTCATCCACACCCAGACCTCTTTTGCATTAACTGACGGGTTGTGTGATTGCTGTGCCATTTTCTTTTTTCCCCAAACTTTCCATTGCATCATTTTCATCTTTACATCCTTCTGCCACCTGTTGATTACTGCCATACCTGTGCCACCCATCAGTATCTTGCAGCCCTGATATTGACTGGTTGATTGATCTTTTATATGGTAAAATACAGATTGTACAATCATCAAGAATAACATGAAAATATATGCAAATACCTATTTCTAATGTAGTCCTCTTCTATCCTCCCAACCCCGATTATGCATGCAAGTTTTGATATCTGAACCGAGCTGTGTGCGTGTGTGTGTTAGATTTTCTACTTGATGTATATATAAATGAAAAGATAGTAATAGTGAATAATATGAAGCCTATAATTAGAAATGCATACACAGAGGAGGGTCAGTTCCATGTATGGCTTTCTCACAGTAAACATGGTATTTGTTACGTGACCCAAGATGAAGTTTGTTTACCTCCATGATTTCAAATTGTGAGAAAGTATTATGTAATTCTCCCAGGCCTATTCCATTTCCTCTTAGCTACTTTAGAATAACAAGAAAATATAGCATAATTTGTCTTATTTTTCTGTTTCTTTATTCTTTTGCTATTATATATTTGGAAGCATATGAAAGGTGTTGCTCTCGGCTATCACTAATTTGATACCAAGTGCCTAGGTTTGGGTAATATGGTTTTATATTACTGGGTATATGTGAGTGAGTATTGGAGCAAGAGAGTTGGAAGCAGCAGGATTGAGTGTGCTGAGAGGGAGTGCCAGAACAGGGAGAGATGGAGGCACTTCTGCTGCGGCCACCCCCAGGAGGGTTCTCGTGAGGGAGCAGGGCGTCGGAGATATAGATAGATGGGGTATATTTTTAGGTGTCACAGAAGGGAATAATACACAGAATTTCCTCACCACTGTATTCATCATATCTACATCACTATGTAAGTGTCCATTGCATTATGTAGATGATAGCTGTTACATTCACCGCTGGGGTCAACATAATGACTTCATCCTCTACGTGGATTTGATTATATGTTCTAATGACAGTCATTTCCTCATACTTAATTTATCAAACTTTCCTAGTGACAAGAACATATTGTGGTCTATCTCTATGACTATGAGCTGCCTCTGTATAATGGTACAAGGAGTAGATGTTGACAATTCTTTATACATATAAATATCAAAGCCATGATGGTTGGTACATGATCATCTCCTAATCATGGCAGATACAGTTGCTACATTTTTCAACATACGACTCATACAAATAATTGGTGTAATAAGTATAACAGTGAGTATGATGTAATTATAATGGACCACAGAAACAAATGCAATCAACTTTAACTATTTTTACAAGATCCAGATAATGCTGGAAAAAAATGAATATAAAAATAAGTGACTTTTTGGTCATCAGGTTATAGGAAAGCAAAGAAAGGTCAAACACATTTCTTTACACTCATAACAACACTAGCATCCCTCAACGCTAAATAATTTACAAGTAGAATGGCCGGAAATCTTTCCCTTGAAGGTAACATTAATATACATATAAAATATTTATGTGACTTAGTTTCAGTGGTTATGTGTACCTCTCTGAATGATGCAGGCATGGAAGCAATTGGTTTTCAGTTTCATAATTAAAAAAAGAGTTCAAGCATTTTTGCATCCAATATTGTATCAAACATTTCTTAGCGCCTAATGAGTGCCAACAAGCCAGATTGGACTGTCTCACTCATGTTTCTCTGAGGTGAGTTCCAGTTTTCATAGGTTAGGTATTCATTAATTTTAGAATAGAAAAATAGACGAGCAATTGGCTCTCTGATTTGCATTGTACACGGGGGTTCCTTTTACATGATAAGAACTCTAGAACAAGTGAAGCTCAGATTAGTGCTCTCACCTCAGCTGTGGTGCATCATATAATTCAGGGATTCATTTTGAGGACCTATCAGACCATAAAGTAAAGGTCTTATTAACATGTCAACATCTCATTTACTCTGCTCTAGGGGTCAAAATTGTGTTCTAAAATACTTCATGCATATTTTTGATTCTGATGGAGACAGTGAAGGAAAAAGGGTGAAAAATATAGAAAAGATGAAGATAGGGGGATAGAAAATACCCTGCTGCAATATCTATACCAAACACAAGAAAGCAAAGTTAGAAATAGATGGAGCATTCAAATCGACGTGTAGAATATGGGAGTTAAAATTGAATGAAAGAATGTGTGTTGAGGTGCTAGAGTTAGATAAAAAGATTGAAGGGAATGAGTGATATGGAAAAAAAATATGCTTGTGTGTCAGTAACAAGAGTGGATAGAAGGAAATAGATAGAGCATACAAGTTGAAAAGTGTAGAATATGTGAGTCAAGTTAAATAGTGAATGAAAGAATGATTGATTGATTGCTAGAGTTAGATAAAAAGATTGAAGGGAATGAGTGATAAGGAAAAAAAAGATGCTTGTGTGTCAGTAACAAGAAAGAGTGGATAGAAGGAAATAGATAGAGCATACAAGTTGAGAAGTGTAGAATATGTGAGTCAAGTTAAATGGTGAATGAAAGAATGATTGATTGATTGCTAGAGTTAGATAAAAAGATTGAAGGGATTGAGTGATAAGGAAAAAAAAGATGCTTGTGTGCCAGTAGTTATAAAGGGTGCATAGAAGGAAATAGATGGAGCATACAAGTTGAAAAGTATTGAATATGTGAGTCAAGTTAAATAGTGAATGAAAGAAGGTGCGTTGAGGTACTAGAGTTAGATAAAAAGATTGAAATAGATTGATTGATTGACTGGTAATTTATTGTTGCAAGTAAACAACAAAGAAGAAGGGAGGAGCATGCCATCCCACGTTTTAGATGAGTAATAAGGAAAATAATACATATGTGGCAATACTAATAAGAGGGATCAAAGGAGAAAGTATGATATGAAATACGTAGGCCTAATTTTGCCACAGAAACGTTTTGCAGTGTATAAAAAGAAACAGAGAAAGGCAGATCAAGGGTAAAATTAGAAGAAGGAAAATAAAAAGCTTGAAAAGGAAAGAAAAAGATGAAGGAAAAGAAAACAGTTACATTAATTAACAAAACACAGCTCATTTCCAGAGGTGTTAATAAGATGTATATAGCCATTTAATGTTCTCTCTCTCTCTCTCTCTCTCTCTCTCTCTCTCTCTCTCTCTAAGATTGTAGGGAAAGGTAGGTAACTCTTTAACTTATATATTTTACAACGAAAATAAGTCTTGATATCATTTAAAACGCAGTAGAAACTATATGATCACGAAATTACCCCTCTGATATAGACTCTGGGTTGGAATTGTGTATATGTGCTTCATACTCTATCATCAATTGGGGCGCTCCTGCATGCACCACGGCAAGCAAACGTCAGCTAAATGGCAGAACAAACCCACCCGAAAGCCCCTGATCCAAGAGGAAGGCGAACACCCGTGAATGAAACACAGTATACGGTTTTATAGAAACTTAGAAAGAGTAGACCTCGACCGCCATGACACCTTCTCAGCAGCCACGGTAAGGTCTGAACACATTCTTTACTTGATAATACTGAGATAAAGAGTTACAAAGTGTGGCTATATACTTATTGATATGAGGGTATGAGGGGCTGTTTGAGATGTGGGGCTGTGTGTGTATGGGTGATTGAGGAATGGGGCTGCGCGGGGGATGGTTAAGGAAAGGGACTGCATGGGAGGGAGAAGAAAGGAACGAAAGGAGGACCTAAGAAGCGATACAAAGCGTCACAGGTCAAAAGAAGAAGAAGAAGAAGGGTGAGTTAAGATTCGTTTTAGGTCCGTGCCAGTATCTCATAATCTACTTTATGAAACATCAGTATCTCTTCATACATCTTTTCTACAAACCTTCATCAGTCATGGAAACGCTTTGAAAATCCAATTCAAGGACTTTTATTTTACTCCTGAAAATATGGGATAATGTTTACGAAAGCGCGTCGCCTCCTCTGGCGATGCTGCAGCCGGTGTTACGAGAAATACCTCCTCGCTGAAATAAGTCACATATACATGTGGGGGGGGGCAGCCCCCCCGTTAGTAGGTCGTAAAGTTCGGTTGGAGTAGTTTAAATATGCTCCCCGACCCTAAACCCTCTGCGAGCTATTTTACGGCTGCGGCGGCTGCAGCGTCGCCGCGGCCAGCACCAGAGGAGGCGACGCGCTTTCGTAAACATTATCCCCTATTTTCAAGAGTAAAATAAAAGTCCTTGAATTGGATTTTCAAAGCGTTTCCATGACTGTTGAAGGTTTGTAGAAAAGATATATGAAGAGATACTGATGTTTCATAAAGTAGATTATGAGATACTGGCACGGACCTAAAACGAATCTTTACCGAAGGGTGTAGTGCCTGACCCGCCCGAGTACCTCTGGCCGAGTGGTTAAGGAGTGTCTTTCCCATCTCGCCGGTCGCGGGTTCGATCCCCGGCGCCGGTAAAACCCTTGGTCATTAACTCGAAAAGTAGACATTTGCGACGGAAATGAGGTACAAAATCGTGCAATTCACTACATATAACACCAGAAAACATGAACCACGTGAGAAAATGGTTGGTTGGGTGAAACCGTAAATTGTCCTAACCCTTTCCTGGTCTGGATTAATTTCTCGTGTATTTCGTGACATGCAGAGGTCGTGTGAAGGCATAGTGAAGAGAAATACGAGCCATACTAAGAAAGGACCTAATCTGAACCACACATTTGGCCATTGTTTTGGGGCATGGTTCAATATACTATGGGTTCAGGGTTTTGGTTCTTCTCCAGCACAGGGTTAGGGGACAGTGAGGTGGAGTGAGCACCAAGGCCATGCGAGGCTGGCATAAAAAAACTCCACAGTGATTTAGATAAGTCAGTGGCAGCTTGGGAGTCACAAATGGAAAATGTCAGGTTCTAGAAATTGGAGAGAAGCTGGAAATGTAAAGTGGGGAATGAAAGAATTGGCTAAACAGAAATGGAAAAAGACCTGCACATCACAACTAGGTACACACACACACACACACACACATGCACACTAATATCTGTAGAGATTTCATAACTTATGCATTGTGACGTGTTTATATTAAAAAGATTTTGAATTTGGTTTGAAGTATTAATGGAGTTTACCAAAATCAATCCCTGAATAGTTTTACCACAGATAAGTTCGAGCAGTCTTTTTGATGAACAAGACATGGATCAGTTTGTTCTAGCCTTATGCATATACAAAATATGGTATTTAATGTTATTTTGATGAGAAATTTATACATAAAATCATTTTACAAAAGGTACTGAAACCTGTTATCCTTAACCAGCAAATTTAAGGCTACCAGCAGTTAGAGAAACATCTTCTCCATAGTACAAGTTTTCAATAGGTTTGGTTCACAAATTATTAATGGAATTTATTGAACCTGATTTTCCCTTTATGAACTTTGTTGAACTCCTGGAACATTTCTTACCACTGAAAGCTTGTGTGGCACAGATAACAGTCTGTGGAGACACAGTGAAGTAAAGGTAGATGGTTGACATTTGATATGTAACTATGTACATGTGATATTGCATTTCAATTGAAGGTTGTAAAGTTAAAAGAAGAGGTTTATGAGTAAAGTAATTCAGTACCTTCAACACCTAACTGTATGGAAATGCTTACTTTTGTAGTTAATGTTATTAACTACTAAGCGAATATGTAAAATGTATATAGCCGGGGTGAGTTAAGGAAATAAGATTTCATGTCATATACACTGTACATTATCATTATATACACACTCATCCTCAGTTTATTGATTCACTCATTCATGTCTGTAAGTAAATGCACTGAATTATCTCAAATACCAGGTTTATTGCAAAAGGCAAAGACACTTTGTTCCTCTTTGTATCACATGTATATGAGCAAAGTAAACACAGATTGCTGATGAATTGTGAATTACTTGGGCATTGAGAGCAGAATTTTAATATGAGAACTCGATATGTGAGTTTACCTTTTTGGGGCGGGAGAACTTATGAACTAGGTTTGAGGAACAGTACATGATTGGCTTTTCCAAAAATTATGTTTATACTCTAGAACACTGCATGCTTCAAGCATTAAACTATCTCCATATATAATGCTGCTGATTGTTTTATATATTGCAAGCTTTCCAATCCTGTTTGGTGCACGTCATTGTGCCGTCTAAGGATGAATTGTACATGTAGGAGTATCAGGAACTTATGTTGGTAACCCAAGAAATCAGTGTGTATACTGCAATGCATGCTTGTGCCAAGCGCTTAGGTAACTGTTTGAGTACAGAAGGAAGTTACTCTAGATAAAAAATAAAAAAAATCATGGAATATAGTTTTTGCACTATGTAACAATTTTTATTTGACTATTTCACCTGATATGTAGAGACACTAAGGACATGGAACTAGCTGGAGGTACATCCTTACACTGTCTCTCAGCTATCCAATGTACTCAATGGCAACCTGTAGGAGGCTTAGACAATCAGTAACTGGATGGATCTGATGCCCACCTTAGTACCTAGAAAGTGAATGTTTGTGATAAAGATTCACTATATGTATGTAGCTATATATAACATTGTTGAAAAAGTATGTGCATACAACTCTATTGGAGGAATTACATAGCCCGGGTATCTGGTGTGTCGAGAACGGTCGAGCGAAGTTTTAGGACTTTGTGAAAGTACTTTTGATGTTAGTTTCTAGTTATTTCTGCCCTTGTACCAGACTGGAGGAAGCTTGGTAATCGTCAGTAAGAAAAATAATTAATGTACGTAGTTAAATACGAGACAATAATAGTGTTACTAGAGATGCAAGAATCTTTTGCCCTGTTGCCCAAGATCCTACCTATGCTAATTTTTTGCAAGGGGCACAGCAGACATGCAGTTGCTATAAAACTAAAAAAGAAAAAAAAGAAAATTGACTGAAGCAACTATTAAGTATTGGCGGATATGTCTGTCATGAATGCTACTTGGCAATACTATCTTCCCATAAGGAGTAATGGATATAGTACTTGTTTTCACAGATTTAACGATAAGTGATATTTCTGTTGTTGGAATAGTAGTGGTACAAGTAGGTCTTCAGTGCAGCAATTCTAAGTAATCTAACTAGAGGGAGGGAAGGTGCATCTAGCAGTGCTCCTAGAGGGCTGATTCTGTGCCATCACAATACTTTTACCGTCCAGGTCAAACTGTTTCTCATCTCTGTTTTATATCTGATGGAAAATCAATGAGAAGGATTTATTGAGATTGTCAAAGCATTTCACGTCTGTTTGGCCAAGCAACACATGGGAGTTACTGACACCACAGATGTGAAGGTAACTATAGTCTTCCAAATATGTCGAGGCTGGTCTGGCGTAGGCTCCCGCGGGTCCTTTCCTCCCCTCTGGTCTGCCACACAGTCCCAACACCTATCTCTTCATCTCATATGTAAGCTATAGGTAACATATGAGAGGAAAAAATAGGTGTTGGGACTGTGTGGCAGAGCAGAGGGGAAAAATTGACCCGCGGGAGCCAACGCCCAAACGGACTCGACAATTTGGTTTCACTATAAGGTGGTATGTTGTTTTCTCCTAGCAGCAAGATCCTCTTTTAGAGGCACACTTAACCCCTTGACTGCAGATTTCCTACAAGAAGACATCACCAAGCTACAGGAATGGAACAAAAAGTGGCTGCTACAATTCAGTTAAGAAAAATCTAAAGTCCTGCACCTTGGGAGGGGAAATCCAGCATATCAATATCACATGGGAAACACACTACTATCCACCACAGAGGCAGAGAAAGACCTGGAATATATGTTACCAGGCTACCAGTGAAGGCAAAATCTGTGCTAATCACAGCGGACGAGTTAAAAGCTTTGACTCCATGCAGATATTTGAGTGTTCTTAGTCTTTTTTTTGTTTTTGTCACTATTGTTTAGAATTGCTGTTGGATGTGTCAGTATCATAAACAAATGTAAGGAATACAACCAGGTACTTGCTCACTCATCTATCTGCCAACTTATTTTTGTGGGATATGTACCTCAAGCAATATTCCATGCTTGCTAATTTGCTTAAAACACAGAACTATTATCAGTAAGCATTAAAGTGAGTCAGTTTCTGTATGAAGACTTAAATGATTATTCATCTGCATTGTTATCTGGATTGTCCTGCAAAAAAAAGAAGCTAAGTACAACTATATGTTTCATCCAGCATTACCAAGTTTTCTCCAAGTCTGTGCATTTAAAGATCACTGCACCTTTCTAAATAGTTCAAACCAAGAGACGAATTAACGAAATATAGCGTACAATTAATACAATCCCATGTGAACTCTTATTTAGAGAGAGAAAAATGCAGTGTACAGATAGGGCTGAATAGAGAGCAAGCTTTTGGAGAGGTGGGAAGCGTGCTGCCGTACCCTGGACCATACATAGCTTAAGGGTTATGCATGCTGATGAGGTGAGAGCTTGAGGCGTCTTGGTGGTGGTGGCAGTGAGGACTAAACCCACCACTGGTCACGTGTCCCGGGGATCGCCACCTGCAACACAGTAAGGCACTTCAGTCATGGCTCACTCTGACAATATCGTTGCTTGAATTTTGTCTAAAAGAATGTACAAAGTAATGATCCTTTTGCATCTTTTCTGCATCATAAATGAATACTTGATTAGATATAAAAGTCAGCTCCCTATATTTTAACCTTTTTTTCCTTATATTGCTCTAAGAGGTTATGTTCACTAGTATCAGCAGTTATAGTACTAAGCCATCCTGCGGGACTTCTAGCATGAGACTAATTCACGGCTAAAAGCAGAGGCGGGGAGGAAGAAGGGTTCACTCGGCCTGGATCTTGTAAAATTTGGATCTTTGAGTTGGATTGCTGCAGAATGTGGGAATGGGTTAAGTGTAATTTATTAGGGTGGATGGAATATGTTTTAAGAATGCGGATTGATGTGATGGCAGTGTACGAGAGTTGAGTTAAAATAGAGAAGGGGGAGTTTCAGGGTTTGATAGGTCTGTATGTTATGAAATACTGCAGAATATGGATGGGTAAAGTATAAGTCAGTAAGTTGTTGGGATATGTTTTGAGAATACAGAATGATGATATGATGACAGTGTACGAGTGAGTTAAATTGGAGGAGTTTCAGGGTTGATAGGTGTGTATGTTATGAAATTTGGGTCATTGAGGATTACTGCAGAATGTGGAATGGGTAAAGTATAAGTCAGTAAGTTGTTGGAATATGTTTTGAGAATACAGAATGATGATATGATGACAGTGTATGAGTGAGTTAAATTGGAGGAGTTTCAGAGTTCGATAGGTCTGTATCCTGTGAAATTTGCGTCATTGAGGATTACTGCAGAATGTGGAATGGGTAAAGTATAAGTCAGTAAGTTGTTGGAATATGTTTTGAGAATACAGAATGATGATATGATGACAGTGTATGAGTGAGTTAAATTGGAGGAGTTTCAGGGTTCGATAGGTCTGTGAGGATTACTGTAGAATAGAGAAATGGGTAAAGTGTAGGTCATTAAGTTGTTGGGATATGTTTTGACAATGTGGAATGATGATATGATGACGGTGTATGGAGTGAGGAGTGGCAGTTAGACTAGTGACAATAGAAAGCCTTTTGTGCCTGAAGCTGCTGTAAAATACTTAAGACTCTATATAATGCAGTGGTAATCTATATCAACAAAAGGAAAAGCTTGCAACTTGAGCGTGGCAAACAAGGTCAGATTTGCAGTGCATTGCTACCATTGGCTGGCTACATCAGTTAGATCATGGTGTAGGAGGTCACAGGGTTACTAATGTCCTGACCTGTATTATTCTGTATATGTGGGATGACTGCTGTACCCAAGTTAGAGGCATATGTTGGAGCACAACAATACATTATGAGTCCCTCCACTGATCCTCCTCTTCCACCACTCCATCCAGCAAGCCTCCTCCTATTCATCAGTCACCATACCACACCCATGAGTCCATCCACTAACCCTCCCACTGTCTACCAGCCACTCCACCCAGCCTTCCACCATCCCTTTCCTATCTGCCACTTCATCCACCAAGCTTCTCCCATTTTCCAGTTGCCCCACCAACCTTCCCTTGCCACCAATCCACCCACAAACCCTCCCATCTCCAGAAATCCCTCCACCAGCTCCACCCAAACCACCAGCCTCCCTCACCAAGCCTCTCTATCCACCAGTCCACCCACCAAGCCTCCCCTAGTAACCACTCCATCCACCAACCTTATTATAGATTAATATTAGCATGGTTACCAAATTGTCATGGGTTTTGCTTCTCATGCCTACCTCTCCTACAATTTTTCAATATGGCCTGCGGGGTCTGCCTGTATTAAGCTGTAATACATTAGGTACAGATTTATTGCAGGGATTTAATGGACGGAGGTAGACGAAAAAGTTACAGTGCACGGCTGTTCCCTGATATTTGTTTATTCAGAGTTGTTGGGCATGGCAAAAATTATACTGATGGACCCTGTGAATGTGAGTTGTGCATTACAGTACAATGCAGTACACTTCTTGATGATTGTATTATTTATCGGTGTTTTTTGAGGCCAGTAATGAGTTTTAGGGCGTTTTTTGCATCTTGTATGACTCTAGGTGTGCACTTTGTGTTGACAGATTACTTGTGGGTGACTCAAAGTTCCAGTGATTGTCTTTGTCCCCTGGGCCCGTGACCCCACGAGTGATGGGGCAACTTTTTTATTGGAATGGTGAGGTCTGTTATTTCTCATGGAGTTGTAGGGCCCAATTTTTATGTTTATTACTATCTAGTTTTTTTAAATACATTTCATCCTTTAGAAAAGTAGCATCTAAGTAATAGTCATCTCCCTTAACTTGGCTCTGAGATTTGTTTTAAAAGTTCACCTGTTAACAAAGTAATATCAAGAGGTTCTCTGTTGTCATTGTGATGCAGTTCAGTACAGGAGACTGGAATTGTTAAAATCAGTCAGCTGGCGGTTTCATCATGGTAATACTGCGGCCAACTCTTTGCTACTGATACGAGATTTCTGGCCCAGGCACAGAATTCTTCAGGTTCACCAGGCTTCCTGCTCTCCAGACATGGTGGCTCCCTGGGATTTCTGGCTTCTTGCCAAGCTGAGCGTGCCACTACAAGCCCCATTTTGACCAGTAATTGTAAGGGTTGTTGGCTTACCCATCTGCCTTGTGAGTGGCTGGTGGGCTGTTGTGTGGCATTTTCCCTTTAATAACCAGTGGTTGTAAGGGGTGTTGGCTCACCCACCTGGATTGTGATTGGCTGGCATGCTGGTGTCATAGCTTTGCCTCTGTAACCTGTGGCTCTAAGGGTTGGCTTGCCCTGGCCACCCACTCACTCCCTTGCAGGCTTCAGAACAACCATTATACCAAATGCCTCATTAACTCTTTTATGGCAAGTTTTATGCCACTCATATCAAGTTGATCAAGTCTTTTTTCATGGAATAAAAAAGTGTTAAGAGGGCTTCAAATGGAATATCACAGAAAATTCTGGGGGTGGGGCACCAATGAACCTTTTATACTACATGTGTTTCAGTGTCATGCACAGGATTCTGTCACTGATAACAGCATTTTTCTAGCACCAATTAGATTTTGGTAGAGACCATGATATATTAGAACTTTTTTTTTAAACACTATGATAGTCTTATTTTTTCTACAGGTTTGTTTCCTGTTGTGTATGTATAGAAGCTGAGTTCTGACACCAAGTGCCGATCCCTTCTTAGTCCCGTTGTTGAGCACTGAGGGCTGAGAGTTAAGTCACATACAAGAAGTCATTGTTCCTCATGACAGTGGACACATGTATTTACGAGGATACGGAATTTAATTTATTGAATTCACACTGGCATTTAGTAATACTTACATTCTCTTTTTTAACTGTAAGCATTTCTCGGGCACTATACACTTTCCAATTACAAAAAAGTTTGTAGGGACACTGGATGTCACTGATGGTTACACTGATGTCTCAGCACTCACAATTGAACCCTTCTTTTGGTGCTGTGGCTCCTCAATCTGAAACAAAACCCCTTTTTAATA
Organism: Eriocheir sinensis; assembly: GCF_024679095.1. Taxonomy (NCBI): domain Eukaryota; kingdom Metazoa; phylum Arthropoda; class Malacostraca; order Decapoda; family Varunidae; genus Eriocheir; species Eriocheir sinensis. The sequence continues at coordinate 2,760,529 of NC_066574.1, read as the reverse complement.
CATTAATACTTGGCAGAAACATTTAGGGAAGAGGTGGTAGGAGGTGTTACTCATGACAAGGTTAGTGTCCAACATCCAGGGAACATTTACAGGGTACAGTGGAGAAAGCAAGCAAGCATTTTCCTGATATATCTTAGCTTTGGCTTCTTTCAGGATTATTTTTTCCATTATTTGCTAGAGGTCATCCAGGAAGCTGAACATTGAGGAAGTATAGGCCAAAAGTTGTTTCTAATTGTGTGTTTGTTTCCCTAAATTAACTTACTCTAACATTGGTTTCAGAATAAAAATAATTGATTCCGTGTTTGCCCTCTGTACCAGTGTAAGGCCGTGAGGAGGCACAGGAGAGTATCCATTCCTGGTAAACATTTTTCTGAAGATACCTTGAACACTTTGTCTTCACTTGCTTTGTGTTATTTCCAACAATTATCATGCACTTGTCACATCTTGTCGACTGTTGTCTTGGTAATATTAGTATACAACACTACTTTATTTTCTCAGAAAAGGAAAAATTACAGATAGCATGTGGTGCCTGTTTCAATAGGTAATAATTAGCAAGATTTTTGTTTGAATCTGTCCATAAAAAGTTCCCAAAATAATTTATCATAATTTCCATTTATAATTTGTTAAAAATTCGGTTGAACAATCCATGAGTGTTTATTCATCTGAGTAATGTAAAATACAATCAGCCCTCTTCCAATATGGTTTTTGCTACTGCAAAGTTCACTGTTGGTGAACTCTTCAGTTATATCGTGATAACTGTTGACCAGTGGCCAGCCGCAACATCTACATTTACCCGGGTGCCCGGCCCCCACAGGTCATGTCAGACCCTCAGCAGGATCCGGATGTCTGTGGGCTCTGCCTTCTCCTTCACTGAATAAGTTAGAATATGGAGCTATTTCTGGCTAACAATGCTTGGACTCTTTCAAAATATGGAGACTTCACAGGAAGTGTCTGAGCACATCAGACTACAATTTGACTGCCCTCATATTGTTAATGAGATAACACATTGCCATGTTGTTGGTTGCATAGTTATCGTCATCTTGTTGTTGATGTTTTAGTGACTCAGTAACTAGTAATGACGTGATAACAAGTTCTCAGGATCTGGCTCATGATTGGCTTGTGCATATAATTGCCATTTGGGGTGAGAGTCAGTCTTCTTGCTTGTTAAGCAAGGGTGAATGGCAGCTGTGCTGTGGGCCTTTTTTTATAAAGTATGAGGTTGTGCTGCATGGTGGGCTGCAGTATTAGATCATGAAGTGGCATTTCACCTTATAGATCTCTTGTGAGCCAGCAAGAAGACTTCAGTGAGTGGAAAAGTTTGAGAAAACTGGTGACTTGTCCCTCTCACTGCACGGCACATGCTGGGCGAGTGCTCCAGTCTGGGACCTGTGAGAGCGGTGCCTCTCCTGGTGTCTGGGTGGGGATCAGAGTTTCTCTCTCCCTGGTGCTGAGGGAGAAGGCACTCTCCCTAGGACCTGATGTCACTGGGTACCTTCAGGAGGTTGGAGTCTTCCATCTCCTGTGGACTTGTTTATAAGGGTTGGTCTAACCCAACATTGCTTATTTTATTGCAGTTTTATTATGTTTTATGAATAATATGATGCCCCTCAGTTTTATTTATATTATTTGTGTAGTCAGCCTTTATAAATAGACAGTTTGGTGCTGCATGACAGTGGCAGTGAAGAAAATGCATGAGATAAAGTTGGATGTAGCTGAGACGAAAATACTTGGATGGATGTTTACAGCAACAAAAATGAATAAAATCAGGAATGAAAGAGTAAGAGGAACAATGAAGGTTGTGGAGGTATCGAAGAAGGTACAGGAAGAGATGGGAGTGGTTTGTCCACATGGTGAGAGGAGACATGTAGGGAGAGGAGTGATTGGGGGGAGGTGCAGGGCAGGAGGAGAGGAAGACCAAAGTGAAAGTGGAGCTCTGCCATATTTTCCTTTTTCATATCACTCGCCGCCTTGCTACTAACATTCTCATTGTTGTCTGTGTTTCTTCGTCTGTCCATTGCCAAAATATCTAAAAAGACTGACGTATAGTCATCACACACACATTAGAATGTCATTAGGTGAATATCTCAAACCAGTCAACTTTTGAGAAAACCATGATAAGAATTGACTTAATGATGGCAAGTTGTTAATAAAAACAGGCCAACATAAAGACTGTAGAACTGTTACATGACTGGATTTTGTCCCCACATCTGCATCATTCACAGAGTTCTGAATTCGTCATCTCTCCACACATTCGCTCACATGACCTTGCTGTTCTGTGATCTGGTAAAACCTCTAACTTGGCACACTTGGGGCAGAGGCCTTGCCAACTGAAGTGAATTGCTGACTTGTGAGTGACTTTCCCCCTCAAATAAATAGTAAAAGAAATAAAAGTACTTACCATGTTTCCATATAAGAATAGTTGTAATCCAAGCAAGGGCCATTTGCTAGGGTATGGAGGTGAGCCAAGCAATACAATACCAATGCAATACTTTAAGAATGAGACCCCTTTTTGTCTTGTAAATGCCTCTTTTCTCTTTTTCCTCGACATATAAATAGTAAAATTACAAGAAATGAGCACAAGTATTCAAGCAAAATGATTTTACATGAAATGATATTAAGTGAGAACCTCCTGTGTCCTTTTTTTCAATTAAAGTGTAGCTACTTTGCATAAAAATATCTCAAAGTGAGGTTTTGAAGTGTTTCAACTCAACCATTTGAACCTCAAACCTTTGAAAGTTATCCATGTAAAGATTAGAAGCTGCTCCCCTCAATTATTCAGTATCTCTTGTAACTTTTCTTATCCCTACTCACAGTTTCCCATTTTCATTCCATCCCAGAAGCTCCATTATGGTTCTAGGCATTTATCCCTCCAAATGTTTGGTCATAATATCCTGTAATTCCTCTGATCCAGATATTGATTCTCTAAAAGCCATTATGATTTTTTGTTGTTGTTGTTACAAATTACATTTTTCTTCTTCCTTCCTTCCAAGACTTGGTTGGGCTTAGCAAGATGTTCTTGCTGTCAGGTACTTGCTAAGATTCTGTGAAGTTCACTGAACCAGTGTTGCCTCTTGTGTTCCCTTTGAAACCATCCCTTGATCAAACTTGGGATTCTTTCATCATGCATTTAAGTGATGATAATTGAAGGTGGGATTGATTCTCCCAAGTGTCATACGGTATGCCTTCATTATATATATATATATATATATATATATATATATATATATATATATATATATATATATATATATATATATATATATATATATATATATATATATATATATATATATATTGTGTGTGTGTGTGTGTGTGTGGTTGTGTAGTGGTCAGTGGTTTTCTTTGCTTGGTGCTGTTTGCTTCGGACACTTGGTGAAATAATAACACACACTCTTTCTGGTGTAAAGGTGCAACTAAGAAAAAAATGTTTAACAATGGAGAAATTTATTCAGATTTGCTTGATGTGTACATGGAATATAATTATTCATCTAATGCATTTATAATGCAGTGAGAATTCAGTTAGTGCAAGAACTCTCAAAGAGTGCAGGACAGACAAACATAAGATAGAATTACTTAAACTTAGGAAACCAGCAAAAAAAATCAATAATAATAATATTGCAGTCAACTAAGTATGTGTTGAAAAGTCTTGTTTATTTGTATGTGTTGCCTAAGAATGTGTGTGTTTGTGTGTGTGTATTTTCTAGTTGTGTTTATCGCATTGCAATATACAGGAAATGAGCCAAGCTTGTGGGATCACAACTCTGGGTCTTAATTGATGAAATGAATCCTCAAACTCATATAAGTTTTTGAATTTGACAATCTCTTTGTCAAGACGTTACATTGCTCTTTGTGTCTGCATGGAAAACAGTATTTCTCAATGTGTTTTGGTGTCTTGTCTCTTTCAGTTTCATGTCATGTCTCCTAGTTGCTCCATCCCACACAAAAAGATCTCTATTGATTCTGTCTATGTGACTCAGATATTGAATCAGGCTACATGGTATATTAAGAGAGCAACTTATAGTGGTGTCTAGGTATGCCTTTTTTCAAGGCAGTATCCTACTCTGATTATTCTACTCTAGCTCTTGCTGCATCTGCTGTTCTTAAGGACATGCCTTATTTTACTGTATCATTGATATACTGCCACACCAGCATGATTTGTTGCAGTTAAACAGTGAGAGAAGCCGTGGCAAGTCTGATGCCTGCATCATGAAGATGGCTGTAGACAGTCACTACCAAGATCCATTTAGATGCTTACTTTCATAAAAAAATCCATTATTCAATTAATATACAAACTTGGCATCTATTTAAAATTGCCGTTATTGTTGAAAATGATATTTTGGAAATAGTTATTGGCAAGATAACACTGTATACATTTTTGAAGTGTTTTGTGTAACAGCTGTTTAATGAGGGAAAGGTTTCACATTCTCCAGCAAGCCAATGTCGACAAAATTAAATTTCTGAATTTGGAGTAAATTCTATAAAACCTTCCTGATGAAGTTGACTACTGCTCAGGGTTATCTGTGGACCTTGGTCTCAGTGAGAGCTTGGGAGACGGTCCACAGCTTACCCAGCTGTTCATTCTCCCTTGTGGGCTGGCTGTATATTTGGCACCTGGGGAGACACGGCAAAAATAAACTTGTAAACTAGATGCTATAGGCATTCCTGTGTCCTAGACTGACTGCCAGCACTTACACCCTTAGAAAACCAGATAATTGACAGACCACATGTCCAAAATTTTTACCCTGCATCAGTCTTGCATTTAAATTTTTCAAGATCAGGGAAATATGTCTTCCACTGGAACATAAGGCACTTCAGGAGCCCCTTCAGCAATAGTCAATTATTCTGTATCTACCATACTCTTAAAGTATTATGGCTGGGAGTTTATATTAACCAAAAAATGCCTTGGACACTTTCAACAATGCAAAACGTTTCTTTAGTGTAGACAAAAAAAATAATGACTACTATATTCTTTTTGAGGGGCTTTAGACAGCCACAGAGTGGCAGCAATAGACATGTTGCCTATATAAAATAGCATCATGCTAAGTTGTTTTGGATATTCCATAAATTAATTGAATCAGATAGCTTGAAGTGTATATAATTGTCTTTATTGCAATCCCTCAAAAGTTGATCATACTTGCTGTTCTCATGTCTAATTGATGTTTTCATGCTCATGCTGCATATATATTGCCTTTGTATAGTAAGACCATCATGTCATGCAGGTACATCTCACTTTCCTTGTAATAACACCATCTCAACTTTGGCTATGTACTTTTCTTTTACACCGAGTTTACTTTTTACACGTGACAGTCACCCTCTTAGAATGGATCTACAGTGCTCATTCACATGTTGCTTGTAATAAATAAACATGCTGCAGAATTCAGATTGATGTGTGGGACCTGAACAACAGATAAGAAAAATACTACTGGCTCCAGATAGGGACATAGTTTTTTGGCTTAGATTTTCCCACATAAATTTGTATCAGTGTGGAACTTCAATGCTAATAAGAAATCAGCCTTTAGGATACTTTTACCATTTCAGTATTGCTGTCTTTTCTGGCTCACTACTGAATAACTAATGAAGAGTATTAGCTAAGGGGCGTGTCGCTTCACTCACCCACTGCCTCCACCCCAACAAGCCATCCAAGTGATCTCCCACACAGTTACCCTTCCCATTCTAAGCCACTCTTGGCAGGATCCATTAACTTGCCCCAGCCATGAGTTACATGGGCGTCCTTTTGGCCTACTCAACTCAGGGTTGTCTTGTACAGAAGCAACCCTATAAGTAGGGCCGCCGTCTTGGAGGCGTGCCAAGTGCCCATATAGCCAGAGTTGGTGTTCATGAACTAAGGTGGTAACAGGCCTCCATTCAGTTTCATGAAGTAGTCACTGGTTTGGCATGAAGTCACTCCAGCAATACCCCATGACCCTGTGAAGGCACTTGTTACCAAGAACATTGACATGCCTCTCCAAGTCACTATTCATTATCCATGTCTCACAGTCATACAGTAAGACAGGGAGCACAAGTGACTGATACAAATCTTTGTAATTTTAAGTTAGCTTCCTGAAAAGCTTCGGCTTAAAAGGGCTGATTATGTATTATAATACTTTCATAAGGTAAATTTTGAAATGTTATCATGATCATAAATAAATGTTTCAAATGCTACATGTTGATATTGCCATACACTCATGTTGAGTGAGTCCATAATACTGTGGGGCAAGCCAGTCTGCTGCCGTGTAGGGCTGTGTTGACCCAGCAGGGTTGGTGAAGAATTGCCCGGGTAGTGTTAATGGAAAGTTACGCAGAAGAGCATTCAAAACTCTGTGTACTCAAGCCTACCAGACAATAACTTGTTATCTCGTGGTGTTGTGCAGTTTGCTCTTAATATCATATGACCAGTTTTTGACTAAATCTGATCTAAAGCTCCTTCAACACTAATTGCTGTTTTAAGAACTCAAAATGCAGCAAATGTGAGTGAATACTGTAGAAACTTTTGAATTATAGACGGTGGTGATGTACTGCATGTTTATTATTATTATTACTATTGTTTATTATTATTATTATATTGTTATTACTGTTATTTTCCAGCAGAGGAAGCAGATGAGGACAAGAAACAAGAAAAAGTCTGCAGCAGAACAGCTCACGAAGAGTGTACATAAGGTAGTGTCCTGAATATCTTCCGTCAGGGTATGTAGTGTCATTGCTATCTTTCCAAAGTGTGGACCACCTCTATATTTTCCACAATACTAGAGTAAAAGATTATCGTTAAAGATTGCTTATCATATGTCTTGATTTGGATTATTTTCCTGGTTATAAATTGAGTGATCATAGATGACGGGAGGTGGTTTTAGAAAGGATACATTACTGGATGTATCATAAAAATCAGGAAAACCAATTCACTTTAAAACAAAACCAAGAAAAAAAACTTACAACGAAAAACAAAACAAAAAAACGAAGGTTATTTGTAGTAATTAATGTGTTAGGAGTGTGGGGGAGCACTGAGCAGCAGCACCATGCAAGACTCATCACATTTTTATCACAGTCACATTTAATAACTTATGATTGATGCCACAAAAAATATGAAACATTTTAGTCTAACCCAAAGCTTGAATTAACCCGGTAGCTGCGGGGTCATGTTTCTTAGGTTAGGTTAGGTGAGGTGAGGTTAAAGGTCCCTCTCAGCAAAATAATGAGAAAGAATCATCACTCACGCAAACCATTTCATAATTATATATCAACGCATTTGTGATCAGTTTATGCATCATCTATCTTGGGAGGTTTATATCGTGGCAGAAATTTGGCCCATCGCGTCGCTGCTTCCGGGTTAAAAGCTAACTGAAGTATCATTATCACAAGTCACTTACATACATTGATTCTGCTTCTCCCCTTCATTTTTTTTGTTAGTTTTATAATCTCAGTGCAATCGTTAGTCACAGTAGTTGCAGCAGCTGTCACACTCATGCCACTCACTTTAACTAAACTCATGGCCAATAACACTTGACTTGGCCGTGCATCTATGCCACCCACAACACATAATGCCAGTGTCGTTTATACTGAGCTTGAGTCACAGCTATAACATTATTAGACATAGTGGAGCAAAGGGGAGGCACAAACTGATAAAATATGGTGTGTCTGTATGTGCCATGGTGTGTGTGTGTGTATGTGCCATGGTGTGTGTGTGTGTATGTGTGTGTTTACCTAATTGTAGCTTTACAGGGCCTGGGTTTACACTCATGTGGTCCCGTCTCTGTATCTATATTTGTCCAGCTTTTCCTTAAAGTTTTGCACACACTTCACTGATACAACAACCTCACTTAGTCTGTTCCAAACCTCTATATTTCTTTGTCTCAAGCATCTTCCTTTCCTCAATTTTTTACTGTGTCCTCATGTGCTCCTGGTGTTTATTCCTTCTTTAAGTAGTAACTCCTCATTATCTACATCTTCCATTTTGCTCAATAATTTATAAATTAGTATTAGGTCTCCCCATTCTCTTCTTTGTTCCAGTGTTGGTAGGTCCATTTCCTTTAATCTTTCTTCATATGTCAATCCCTCCAGTTCTGAATCTATTTTTGTTGCCATTCTTTGTATTCTTCCTATTTTTTTTGTGTGTTTCTTCTTGTGGGGAGACCACACCGCCTCCGCATATTCCAATTTTGATCTAATCACAGTGGTTATTAACTTTTTCATCATATCCTTATCCATGTAGTGGAATGCTCACCATTTTCTATGTATCACCGAATATCCTATTTACATGACTCTCAGGCTGTAGATTATCTTGTATTGTCACTCCCAGATCTCTCTCTTCTTGAACTTTCTTTAATATTTCTCCATCTCCCATTTTATATGTCCATTTTGGTCTCCCTTCACTCTTTCCCATTTTCATTGCATGACTTTTCTTCACATTGAATTCCATCTCCCATTTAATACTCCATTTCCAAATCTTGTTCAGGTTACTAAGGCATTGACGGGCATTTCCACTCGCTTACAGTGATGATAAACACTTTAATTTGCAATAATAATAATGATAACATTAATAATAATAATGTAAATATAATAAAAATAATAATAACAATTTCAAGTAGACCTCATGACTAATCATGACTTACCACTTGTGTGTAGTTCAAGAAAGTGGTCTAGGCATTGATAACTCTGGTGATGGTAAAAAATGCCTGGTGTCAGCAATGAGGCTGGAAGTATAAATGCCATACCTTCCCCATGGTCACCCCACCTTGCTTGGTTGCCAAGAGAAAATACTGTCACCACAACTTAGCATCAGCCCAATGGTTACCGTAATACTGGCTCCTGGAACACAGTGCAGCGCTATGCATGTGGGCGAGACCACTTGCCGCCTAGCAAAGAGTCGGCCTCTTTCATCGCAGAGCTCTTGCTGGCTCATGTGCCATGGTGGCTCGCTGATACGTGCAGGTGAAAACAATTTTATATAGGAGAAATTTTTGGAAGTGTTACCCATTCGTGCAATTATGGATTTTGTATTCATGTATATATATATATATATATATATATATATATATATATATATATATATATATATATATATATATATATATATATATATATATATATATATATATATATATATATATATATATATATATATATATATATATATATATATATATATATATATATATATATATATATATATATATATATATATATATATATATATATATATATATATATATATATATATATATATATATATATATATATATATATATATATATATATATATATATATATATATATATATATATATATATATATATATATATATATATATATATATATATATATATGCAATGCTTTCACAATATTCATGTAATTGGTGCCAAAAATTTGTTCAAAAGCTGCTAATGTGGCAAATGGAAAGGTAATAACTTATGGGAAAGTAGTAGGGGAGAAAGTTTCAAACTGATTTTTCACCAAAATTTACTTTGATTTTCATCTTTCTCCCAAACTCTGTACTCTTGTTTTTGCATTTTTTGTGACACCATAAGAGCGCTCTGATGGTCCACCACCACCACCACCACTGTTTCCCCTGCAGCTGAGGCTGACATGTAATCAAAAGCATTCAGCAAGGTGTGAAAATATTGTTCAAAAGAAGAACTGCCTGTTAGAGAACAGAAAATGAGGACAAGGGAAAAGGTGTGCAGGCATGGAGGACAGAAGCTGAGCATCAGGTTGTAATGACTGAGTCTAATTTTGCCATTCCTGCATGTGGTTCTTACTTTTCTTGCTTGGATAACTATGTACACCAAGGAGACATTTTTCAGGAAAGAGTAGTTTTGTCTTCTTAAGTAGGTACTAAGAGATATTGCAACAAGTTTTCAGTCATCTCTGTATTCTCTGTGATCTTTTAAACCATTCCTACTCAAACAGAATTAAAATAATGTCCTGCTTTGCAGTGAGCAACCAGTCAACACAGAAGGTAGTGCATAGGATACTTTTGTGTATCTCAAGATAGCAATAAGTGGTGGTTTCAAACTTATTTTGGGGTCTCAAGTGCTTGTGTCAAAACCATCATGATAATTTGAAACTATGTGATACTTACCGCAGTGTGGGTAATTGCGCTAGTGCAGTTGAATCTTAAGGATCAAAACATCCTGCGATTAGGTGCTCCCAAAAAACTGTGCCTTGTAGTGCTAACAGAAAATGAGGAAGATTTAAAATGTATGCAGACATACTGGACAACAGCTAAGCAATGGGTGGCACTACGAAATGTGTGACTTTTCGTGAAATCTTTGCTCTGATAAAAATCTCTAGTCAGAGAAAATGATTAAATGTTGGAGTGAGTCTCACTGAACACTGACACAGACTTTGGTCCAGACCTTGGCAGAACCATGAACCAAATTTCATCACTGAAGCAAAAGTATGTCTCACAGGCTATCAGTTAAAGTTTAAACTTCTTACAACCTTATACAACTGTATGATTGTTTCAATATGAGGAATCCTGACTAGTGGTGGCATGTAGATTCAAGCTTCAATTTCAAACAAAACTAAACTTATAAAAAATTGTCCTGTTTTCAGTTAAGAAATAAATGATTTACTGATCCATGCATACTAATGGTGTTGTGGAGACCAGTGTGTGTCATGTCTGAATGTACAGAGATTTGCCTGCTCAGAGACACCCCACTGAGCTTAGCAATTAAGGTAGAAACATATGCATGTTTTAAAGCTTTTGAGCACTGCCTTGGGCTTAGATTTTCTTATAATTCACAAAATATATTAGCAAATTTTTGTATCAGGATATTTTTGTGCTTTAGAGCTAAAATTATATACATGACAAGTAATGAAAAGGTGAGCTTACTCATGTGCCGTGTTTTCCCATAAGTTGTTTACTCGCTGCCATGTGAATTCCAGCACCAACCAGGATTTTTTCCTGTATTTTCTCCATCATTGCAATTGTACATTGATTGTCTTAGCATTGTTATATAGTGCCACAGCCTTTCTTTGCTGATAGTGAGGTTAGACATTTGATTGATTTAGTGGATATTATTGCTGCCAGTGCATTGGGCTGGCTATTTGTTATGGAAAATGATCTAGAGGAAGGAAAGGCTTCCCCTCTGTAAGGATCTTTTAGCATGAATTTCAAGTCCTAAATTTGACTGATTGCTTTACGACTCAGTCAGTCCGGTGCAGCACCACCTCCACGGGTAAATATTGAACAGCTTTCATCGTCAAACAAGCCAGGTATCTGCTTTTTGTGCAGCTTAGAAAGTGATGTAAAGAACTATCCTTTGCAGAATAAATAAATTAATAAATAGAATAAGATATAAATAAAAAAATAAAAATATGGTAATCATTGCCATTCAAAACCTGTATGGTTTATATTCTTAAATTCTTTATTGCATATCTATACAAAAACTGAATTTAAATTCTGCAGAGAACCACTGAGTACATGACCTCCCATAGTGGAAAGACACTACCTGATGTTTAATAAGTTAGTTTCATAGTCATCTATTCTGACAAACTATTTATTGCTATTGTCATTCCACCAGTGTGTGAACAGATATGGAAAACATGCAGGGAAGCTCCATTTCATTATAAGGATTTATATTTTCCGGAGTAATGCAGAAATAAGGATCCCCACCTCGTGAAGCTGTCAATAATGTTGAAGTGTTCTATGGCCAACACTGAAACTCCAGAAACTGTTTCTACTGAGATGGGATTCCATTTCTCATTAGTCCTTAAAATCACAGTAACTAAACATTAAACATAAATAAGGAAAAATTGCGAGTTCTACACAGTGAATACAGAACCAAAGAGTGTAGACAGTACATCAAGACTAACAGTCTCAGTATTGCACCAGTCTAAATCCAAAACCAGGAGCAAATTATGTACATGCCTAGGACAGACTAAAAACAGATAAATATTAGTTATACAAAACATAAAATAAATTAGGAATCTGATCATAAAATCAAGACTGCATGAGTCTAGGACAGGGGGTGTCTTTACTCCTGGTTGATGGAAAGGACTATAACTTGTGTGCCAGAAGTAATAATACACATAATCGAATTGAAAAGGCATGGCTGTTGCCTTCATGGTTGATTGTTGCTTAGTAACTTAACATTATGCTATTATGAGAACGTCATTTTATATATATATATATATATATATATATATATATATATATATATATATATATATATATATATATATATATATATATATATATATATATATATATATATATATATTCAACAAATAATTATGAATTATTGTAATAAAGTTTCCAGTATGATAATTAATTCATAATATGTCATATGTTTTAATGAAGATCACTTGAAGTAACTTTTCCCACTCCCAGGAAGATCACTACGGCTATGCAAGTTCCACACCATGACAGCCATGCCACTCTTCAGCTATGTGTCTTATAACTGCACTTGTGACTAGATCAGCCAACAGAAGCCTAAAAGGTGGCTTGAGGTGGGAGGCTTCATTACATCAGTAAGAGGCTTTTGTTCCTTGTGATGTCATAAATTTTACAAGGCTGAGTGTGCCTTGTTCTTAGTCACCATCACCTTGCTGGTATACCAACTAATATACAAAGTTAGCTGATTCTGCCACAGATTACGACTTGGTCACCTTGATAGTTATTCCCTCGTCCTCCTCGTCCTCTTCTGCCATCATGCTGAGCCGCTTCTTCTCATCTTCATTGAGCGCGTCCTTCTTGTTGCCGCGCTTCTTGGTACTGGAATTGAAAGATTCAATAATATATATATATATATATATATATATATATATATATATATATATATATATATATATATATATATATATATATATATATATATATATATATATATATATATATATATATATATGAATTGTTAAACTGTGTGAAGTAGCCACCCACTGAGTGCTGGACGGATGATAAATTAAGCTGGGCTGAGGCAACAACATAAAGACTAGTACTGATGTACATATTTAAATATCTATATGAATCTCTTTGCACATACATGGGATGAAATGACTAACTTGTTGTTGAAACACTGAAGTATTATAAATAGGCCATATTTAAGGAATACATTATTGATAAGTATACTTCTTATGTACTTTTTAAGTTTAAAATTAATTTTAGAGCAATGCACTGAGCACTCTGGTGTATGACGAGTCCTTATAGCAACCATACTTCACATCAAACATTCATCACACTGTTAGTCCAAAATCTATGTACACAACAGATAAAGTAACAAAAAACTCATGAGTGCATTTTCTATCAATTTTGAAGATTATCATACAAAATTAAACAAGGTGTTATGGAGTTGATCATCATATTGAACAAATAAAAAAATCCATCTGAACATGAACATTACAAAATGTGTTGCATGCAAATATTGAAGTATAATTCAGTTATGTAGTAGTGAATGCATGCCAACATTGTTTATATACAAGCTATATTCATATTAAACCTGAAAAAAAGTTGAAATAAGGTATCTTACAAGCAGGTATTTCATTTGAATTTGACAGCTGAAAGCAATGTTCTCATGATCATCAATGAATTCCCTTCAGAGCTCATTGTGGAATAATTCCTGTCCAGAAATCCTGCTTAAAAAATATCTTTAAAATCTGATGTCCATCCTGTTCATCAGTCAAATATGTATAAATGATGTATATGAAAAAAAATACTATAAGACAAAGTTTTTTAAGCAGTGCAGTTTTGTTAGTGTAAATCAAGGACATCCATTAGACAGCATGCAACACATGTACTGAAAGAAGACAAACGTGCACAAAGAATAAACAGCCACAGATCTCCAAGCCATGCCGTGCAGGCAACACACATGCTGTACGCAGACAGTAAAGCAACGTGTTATGACACCAAGACGTGTTCTTCGTAGTACATTACTTATTGCTGTTCATAAAGCCCTGAAAGATGCACATTACAATATAGGACACACTTGTGTCATCCCTCAGGTTTAATTCTTGCAACAGAGACCAAGTAACATGTAAAAGTAAGTTATTTTTTCCCTTATAAATTTTCCAGTTATGAACAGCCACATTTTAAGCTTACCTCCGGTAGACGACCACTTTAAGTGTTGACATGTTCTGTTTCCTCACTGCTCATACTGTACAGATGTCACTTGTACAATAAGTTGTGTCACTTGTACAATAAGTTGTGAATTATCTTGTGCGTGTATGGGATGGAACACACGCACACACACATCAGACACACCCACATACACACCCACTCACACACAGACAAATGCAATTGTGACATTTCACTACATGGATGAAATGAAGAAATTGATAGCGGCTTTGATCTGCCCCAGGTTGGAATGTGCAGCAGTGGTGTGGTCCCCTTACAAAAAATAGAAACATATGGGAAGGGGGAGCACAAGGGGTCATGGAACTGAAGAAGACAGGGTTCTTGATGGATAGCAAGAAATACAGTTTTCCATACAGATGCACAACTGTGGAGTGGCCCAGAAAGGGAGTTAAGTTCAAAACTTTAAATACTTTGAAAGCTTAGTTTGACCAATCAAGGCATGTAGATTGGACCCCACGAGCAAAGCTCATTACCTCACGACTAGGTAAATACACACACACACACACTGCAACAACGCAGGGGCTGAGAGGACATAGGAAGAAACTTCATAAAGGAACCTGTCTGAGTGACTTAAAAAAGTATAGTTGCGGGAAGAGGTTGTGGAGGCGAACAGTGTCCAACAAATGAAGGAAAGGCTGGATAAATGTAGATATGGAGACGGGACTATTAGAGCTTAGCTCAGGCCCGGTAGACTACAAATAGGTAAATACAAATAGGTAAACACACACACACACACACACAGATAGGAGACAAGAGACAAAGAAATATAGCTTCCCACAAAGAAACATAGAGGTTTGGAACAGACTAAGTGATGAAATAGTATCGGCGAAGAGTGTGCAGAGCTTCAAGGAAAAGTTGGATAATTATAGATACGGAGACGGGACCACACGAGTGTAAGCCCAGGCCCTGTAAAATTACAACTAGGTAAATACACACACACACACACACACACACACATAATGATTATTAAGCTTACAATTTAGTGTATGAATCCTATCCTGAGATGTATTTTTTTCACTAAGTAACTAAATTAATGAATAGTAAATATTTTCCTTATTCATACACTACAAGCGATGCCATCCAACATACCATTCAATTTATACTGACAAATTCATTGTATTTCATCTTGGCAGCAGTGAGATGCAAAGCTGCAAACATTCCTTATCTAAGTTCATGCAATATATATATATATATATATATATATATATATATATATGTATATATATATATATATATATATATATATATATATATATATATATATATATATATATATATATATATAGTCATCCCTCAAATAGTACGGTTTCCAATAGTTTGGTTTCGGTTTTATGTGGATTTTCATAGAAGATTTTTTTAGGATTTTTGAATTTCCCGATGAGAAGGAAATTTAAAAATCCTAAAAAGATCTTCCATGACAATCTGTATAAAACCAAAACCGTACTATTGGATACTGTAGTGTTTGAGGGCCTACTATCTCTATATCTATATATCTATATCTATATATATATATATATATATATATATATATATATATATATATATATATATATATATATATATGCACACACATATACACACATGAGAGGTCTGTGTGGGTTCCTAACTTTTTCCCGCCCCCAGTTCTTGTGCCCGCACTTGCCCCACAACCACAAGACTATTTAAATGGCATTCAAGAACATGTGTTGCCTCCAGCCATGATGCTGCAGAACAGGCCCTAGA
Organism: Eriocheir sinensis; assembly: GCF_024679095.1. NCBI lineage: Eukaryota > Metazoa > Arthropoda > Malacostraca > Decapoda > Varunidae > Eriocheir > Eriocheir sinensis. The sequence continues at coordinate 2,744,739 of NC_066574.1, read as the reverse complement.
GTATTTCTTTCTGAAGCTTGACCCAGGTAGTTCCCCATTTCCTACACTTCCCGTTGCCTTCATTCCTTCCTAATCCACCATTATAGAGTGAGAGCAGCTGTCCTGGGCTGCTCCCAGCCTGGGTTATCCAAGGGAACTACATTCAGGTTATGGGTGAGTGCTGTGAATCACTTTGCACCTCACCTAGAAGCTCTCAGCCCTGGTGCAGCTAAGCCCTTCATGAAAATAAAAAATACTTTCCCGTCAGCCAGTCTTTCTGGTGCTCACTTTTTCCTACTCCACCTCTTTTGACCCCAGAATGACCTTCCACTCACACCCCTTGATCCCATGAGAGCGGCCATCTGGTTTAGCCCACCTTGATGCACGGGCTGACCTGCACCCCTAGAAATGCACCCTCACCCACCCACTAGAAGTACACCGTCACCTGCCCTGCACCCTACACCCATACCCTTCCTGGCACCCCCTAGATAGAAGTACACCCTCACCTACCCTGCACCCTACACCCATACCCTTCCTGGCACCCCCTAGATAGAAGTACACCCTCACCTGCCCTGCACCCTACACCCATACCCTTCCTGGCACCCCCTAGATAGAAGTACACCCTCACCTGCCCTGCACCCTACACCCATACCCTTCCTGGCACCCCCTAGATAGAAGTACACCATCACCCTTCCCGGTACCCACATGACGTACAGCCTCACCCTTCCCAGCACCCGCCAGAAGTAGGCTACATCCTCACTCAGCCTGCATCTGTAGGTCACTTACAAAGTTGAATCTAGGCCTGCACCCACGGGTTAATGCAGACCTCTGAATGCATATGTGTGTGTGTGTCTGTGTCGCGTGTATTATCATGTATGCAAGTTATTCATATATATATATATATATATATATATATATATATATATATATATATATATATATATATATATATATATATATATATATATATATATATATATATATATATATATATATATATATATATATATGCTGTTGCATTAGTGGGAAAAAATGGTGATGAAGATTAGCATCAATTGTAAAGGAAGACCTACAACCTGGTATTGCTGTTACAGGAAAAATTCACAAGATATTGTCATCAAGTGATGTGTTGATGTTATGTGGGCTTCAATATAACTCTCTCTGAATATATTCATCATGTTTATTATGTTCTATATGTATATGTATATGACATACATGTCATTACAGTATAAAACTATATACATACTGGCTCTGTTTAACAAGAAATGCCCAAGAGTATAACATCTTGAAATTCCCTGACCCCAGGAATGGTAACTCTCTAGTGTGCTATATGGGCATTTTTTGTTGGTTGTAGTCTTTAACCATCTGCAGTATCACTATGGTATCACCGGGCATTTAGATCAATTATTTTCCTAATATTAACAATGGTAAATCCAGTTGTAAAATATTTTATACAGCTGTACAAATACTATAAGGCTAGTGGTTAACTATGCCTGACACTAATTACATGGTGGTGTTGAAAAGAAGTGTTTGGGTTGACATACTGGCTGAATTTTTGCCTAACACTTTGCAGCTTCAGTGTTTGCCTCCGTGTTTAGTGACGTGTTGTTTGGCACCAGCGACGAGAGGTGCCATCTAAATCAATTTGCCTAAGACAACACCTATGATTACTCTTAATATTCAAGCTACCGAGTACCAAAAATAAAACTGCTTAGTAGGAAAATATATATATTTATATTAAATGTATTTGTTAGGAAATAAAAAGAACCGTTACTTTCACGAGCACAATCGGAAAGACAAATTCTATTGGCTGGTCCTCAAGTTCCTAATGTTCTATTCTATTATAAAGCTGCCAAGATTTTTCATCCAAAAGTAATGGAATTTAGTGCAGCATTTTCTGTTCACATCAAGACTTGAAGCAGTTCATTTGAATTGTCTCTTCAGTGAATCATGATCGTCACTACCATATCTGTGTGCTCCTAAACTACTTGATGCAACTGTTCATTCGAGTTGATTGTCATTAGTTCAGATTGAATAAGTGAAACAATGGTAATGTTGTAACTGATTGAACTTTAACCTAAAATAACTCCATTCTTGCAGTACTTGAGAATTAGTGACTAAACATAAGCCTGTAGAATTTTTGCGATGGGTGATGTCAGTGTGTGGTGAACTCTGGGGTGTGGTGTGGGTAGCCAGCTACAAACACTTGCTAAACCATTTTCACTTCTTCAACAAGGATTGCACAGACAGCACCAAAATTTATAGGGAAATAAAAGGGCATGGAAATTGAAATTGGAAGGGGTTCACCTAGATGTCAAGGTGTCTGCACAAAAGCTTTAAGGGGTGTCTTACATACTAGAATGGCAGGAAGCAAACATAGGACAACAAGACAAAGGACAACACAAAAGCCTAAATGAGGCACATGAAACCTACAAAACCAATTTGATTTAATGAAAAACTGATTCAAATAATACTGATGAAAAAAAAAAGCATTTTGTAGGTTTCATATAATAAAAGGTTAATCTGCAGACACAAGACAAAACATGCACAGGTTCTCAAGGAAAGTATAATAAGGTGTATCACCCAGGTGGAGGCTTTTGTGACAGGCAAACTGGCACTCAAACCTACACGTGTGACATTTTCCAAGCAGTTGTTGCTTGGGAAAGAACAGGAAATCAAGATCATGTCTTTTTTGACCTTGGTGTACAAAGCTATTAATATTACAGCTAAAATCTACTAGTTAAAGTCATAATTAAAAGCATTTCTAAAAGGAAGGGACAGCACAGTGTTTATGAGTTCTGGTGAATTGTCTTCTAATCACTGGAGGAGTTTATTTAGGATGTTGAAAGCGGTGGAAGATGAAGCAGAGGTTCAGAATGAAGAATGGTCCAATGAGTGTAGCTTATTTGCCCATCCTAATACCTGAAGAAATAATCCCGACTTGAAATCAGCACCAATGAAGAAGGTAGCCTCTATACCACCCACGAATAATAGTGTCAGTCGTACTTACAAATGACAAGACTCGTTCTCATAATCCAATCTGCTTTCCTTTGTGTTAGACTCATTTTCTGAGTGGCCTTCACACACATAGGTGCCATTCATTTCCACATCACTTGTATGCCCATTGGCCACCCCATTTACTTCATCATTAGTACGGCTCTTCTTGCGGCGGCGACAACGTTTGCAGCTGCTACGGCTTCTATCCTCACTGAAAGTGATGGCTGGACGTGAGCAAAATGGGCGACAATTTACCATCGCCAGGAAAAAACTTGTACCTCTGTCTCAGTTTTTGTAGAGGAAGTGCTAAGTGACTAGGATCAACATTATTGCAAGAGTTTTATTATCAGTGTAGTGAAGAGGTGTGAATTTTGCTCCTGAGACACAGATAAAGTTGGGTATCCATACTGAATCAGTGCGACCAAGTCGATGTTCAGGCCCTCTCACTCACCTGTTAATCCACTTTCATGTAGTGGCAGACATACTGAGCATTGTTTTCTAAGTATAAATACATAAAGCCAAAAATCATACAGAACTCAGGAAAACTATTCTTTTCTACTACTATATTATATCATGCATGACCTTTGGATCAGGGATTAATGATTATACTGTGTGTGTGTTATTTACAAACCAAAGTTCCTAATTTTGTTACAACTTTGGTTTGTGGCATCTGCCTTATCATACATGACTAATTATTGTTTTTGTTTAATGATTGTTATTGCTTTTAATTTGAACAAGTGACTGAGGACAGTCCAAGCAGATCACCAGAGACAAGACTGGAATGTTATGAAAGATTTACCCTGATACAAAAGTCAATAAAAATATATTCATCATGCTTTTTTGCACAGTGAAACACAGATGTTCAGCAAATTATCTTGTAAAGCTTAGAGCTGGTCAAAATGGTCTAATTAATGCCACAACAGCTGCTCATATCACTGTACTAGACAGGACTGGAAGGTCTTTAGAATAGAAAAATCAAACTACCACAAGCATGTATGATAACAAAGCTCTAAAGACTAAGACTATCAGTCTCAGTGCTTAGGTGAGTTTACTCATATATATATATATATAAATTTACAAATTTACACATGCAAACATTTTATAAAATTTTCAGTTCAAGTTTCTCATTTTTCTATAAACTGCTAGTGTCCAGAAACTACTTAAATATTTACCTTTCATTTCATAAAACTGTTAGGAGATTCTTAGTCCCAGATGTACACTGAGGTCATTCCTGGTTTTCAATTGTATCAACTACTGTACAGATGGTCGACAAATATTTACATCCCTTACACCTTGATATCACCACCACCAGTTATTTTCCTGTTTGAAATCCTCCCCAGTACTGAGTATTTGTGGCTGTTATCTATCTTGGGTCTGTCTTTGTTGATTTGGAAGTGTCTGGCACGCTTCCTCTCGCCTCGAGACCGGAGAGTCACCCCCATACCCCCCCAGCTTGCTATTTCTTTCCATTACCCTGTGTGTCTGGGTGGCTTCTCCTCCTGCCTAATCCTGGATCTGGATCTGGATAATAATGTGCAGGGCACCTTTCAGGTGCATAACATGCCTAATCCTCTCCCTATACCTTAACAGAGCAAAAAATACTACTATGTACTACTACTACTACTACTACTATGCACCCCATCACATTCCCATCTCTCCCCTCACCCCCTCTTGGACCCCCTCTGCTTCCTGAGCCTTTTTGACACTCCATTGTGCATTTTTTTTTACATTATGGAAGACATATTGTATGTCATTATTCACAATTTCTCTGTTTTGCCCTTTATGCTGTGATGGGAAAAGAAACTTCCATGTCACAGGAGGCTGAGGTTAGGTGCTGGACTATCCCTCAACAGTTGCTGCCTAGAGCCCCTCATAGTTATCGCTTGGCAGGTTTTGGCTCCTCACCTGCATCTGCCAGTAATGAGGTCACTGACTACACGAATGGAGACAGTGATGCTTTGCATTTTTTTTCCTTTTGGGTTTTGAAACTAAGTGCCTACACTTATGTTTCTTATGTTACAGCCTGAGAAAGGCTCAGGGAGTGTCTACCTCCCATCTCAGGGGCATGGGTTTGAATCCTGGGTGGAATATTGGGAAAAAGATTTATTCTCCCAAACAAATCAATTTCTTATGTGGTTTGAAAAGAGGAAATAACACTGAGGGCCCTGACACTTACACTGCAGTATTCACACTGCCAAAGCCTTTCCTCTAGTGAGAGAAACAGTGCATTGCTGGAGAGATAAGAGCTACGCTACAGAGCCACACTGGTACAGTTTGCTTGCTTTTGTAGGCCTATCAAGGCTCCTGAAGCTTGCCTCTCTTCATCTGGGTAATACCTCCAGTTTTATGGTTCTCTAGGCAAAGTAATTTCAGGTCCCTTATTTGGCTGTACACACAACACTGTGATAAATACTTACATAGAATGCCAAAGCCACACTGTAAAAAGCAACTCACTTGTTTTTGGTTGGTGAGTGAGGAGGCTTCTTCTCTTGGTCCTTGTTAATGTCTTGCCACACTCCACTCTTGTTCATCTCCTCAGAGATGTTGATTGGATTCAGGGGCACCTTCATCACGTTGCCATTGGCAAGGGGAATGGTCATTATGCCTTCACTCTGGAAACAAGATGATTCTTTGTATTTTCTTCTCCTGGCTGAAGTGATAGGAATTAGTGTGTGGCTGATTATGTGGCAGAAATTTAGATCTGTCTGGTATACTGTTTTCTTGCATCAACTGGTCAATCAATAACAAACTCCATGTCTAGTGTCATGCAGAGTTGGGTTCAAGAATAATAGTTAAAAATAGGAAAGCATCAGAAGGGAAAATGGACCAAATACGAAATCCTTTGTACACTGCTTTGCAGCCACAGAAATACTCAAGCATAATTTGTGTGATAGAGAACACAAATGTTCATGTATATCAGCAATGATTTTAGATCATTAAATTACATAATCTACAATACTTCATTACCTGTCTAGGGTTAGAATTATTGAAGTAGCCTTATGGAAAGCAGTACATACCAGGTCATATATCCAGCCTCACAAATCTCTGCTCAACATTTTTTTCCACAGTACCTAATAATGTTTTAATGCATCAGACTGAAGGCTTTCCGAGTTGTAAACAGATTCACCAATGCGGTACTTTGTAAAAACAAAATATTCTTAAAATGATTTCATTCCTATTGTTTATCATCTGTATCAATTTTGTTGCAATCCAAAGACTACATATATATATTGTAGTCCCCAAAATCAGATTCACTGCAGGAGTCAAGTAGTGTAATCTTACTGTTTCCTTCCCGAGCTTCCCTTCTTCATCATCATCATCATCATCCACCTGCATTCTCTTCTTGCGGCTGAATTCTGGCAGAGTGTCATCCAAGATCTTAAGTTCTCGTTGGGTGAAGATCCAGTCCAGGCACTTCCGGACGCCAATCATCACCACCAACTGTATCGGGCAACAAGATGATCCTCCTTGTTAACAGTTTCATCAATTAGCAGGACTACATATTCTTGAGAAAGCAAACAATATGCAGGTAGTAGTTAATTATTTCAGGCACAGCTAAAGTAAAGCAGTAACAAAATACAACTACCTTTAACCAGGTAGCAACGACGGGCCAAATTTGTGGCTTTACCATGTAGCAGCGACGGGCCAAAGTTGTGCCATGATATAAACTCCCCAAAAATTGATGATGCATAAACTGATCACAAATGCTTTGATATATATTATGAAATGGTTTGTTTGAGTGATGATTTTTTCTCATTTTTCTCGCTTAGAGGGAGCATTAAGAAACATGATCCCCGCTGCTACCGGGTTAATGATGACAAGGATCTAGTTTGAAGCTACAAATGAATGTCAAAAGCTGATCGGCTCAGTAAACAAAAAACTATTATTATTTTACCCTCGTCCACCTAATCATACTGCACCCCCCTATTATTCCATTGAGAACCAAACCATCATTTTACTAAACATACCATAAGTGGGAAGAGAATGGAGGTTTGCTTGAAAGACTTGATCACCCACAAAATTGCCAGACAAGCCACCTGGATTGCAGTAAACAAGTGAACCTTCTTCAATGGAACCTGAGGAAAAGGAATTCATACATGTAGAGGTTGGCATGGAAAATACTGCATGTAATAAATGTTAAAGTTACTTCATCATAAAAGTTCTTGGTTAACCTTGCATCAAAACTTTGGCAAGGGGAAGGTAAAGTTGAGAGCACTAAATGACATAGATTAAGTCATGAATATTAACCCTTAGACGACGGTGGAACAATATATAGACGATCCAAAATTCAGTCAGTCAGTTTTGTACGGCAGAAATATAACAACACTTCCAGATTGCGGTAGAATCTATATATAGATGATACTTAAATCATCTCTTATGTGGCGTAACTATATTTATGCTACAGTCCTAATGTCGGCAATGACTATATATAGACAATTAATTTTGGGGCAGCTACTATTCAAATACTGCCGCTGTCTAAGGGTTACGAAAATGGTCTTCAAGTGACAACACTCTTAGAAAAATCTGAACATCTTTATTCAACAAATCCATAAATGAGAGTGAGGCTTGCCTGTCTCAAGAAGGTGTAGTCCGGCTGGTACTTGATGGGCATGAACATGATGAGGATTCGGTCGAAGAACTGAATGCCCTTAAGTGCAGCAATACCCATGTACAAGAAGACACCGAAGAGCACGGCCATGGGGATCCTCCGGAGGATTGGCGTCATGATCACAGACAGACCAATCAATATGAAGATGATGATGTGACTCACCCGATTCTCCCTGAAAATGTCCATTAAAACTCATTACTCCCAAGTATGAGAAAATTAATTATTTCACTTTCAACCAATATGAAATCTATGTCTGGGTAGAAGATGGTGTAGCAAATGTTTTTTTCTAGTAATGCTTTCATATTCATATATTGGGGTTTGGGGGCCAGGTAGCTCAGTTGGTTTGGTGCCTGCCTGCTGACTGAGAGCTTGTGGTTCAATCCCAGCTCACAGTGGGTTTTCAGTGAGAGAGGCAGAACCCTCTTGTAACCCTACCAGAGCTATGTGGTCCTAGCTTCCTATCTCAGTGGTATTCTTAACTCCTTGACTGTGTATTTCCAACAAGAAGACCTCACCAAGCTACAGGAATGGAACAAAAGATGACTGCTACAATTCAATGAAGAAAAATGTAAAGTCCTGCACCTTGGGAGGGAATATCCAGCATACCAATATCACATGGGAAACGCTCCACTATCCACCACAGAGGCAGAGAAAGACATGGGAGTATATGTTACCAGGCTACTGGTGAAAGCCATATTGTGTCGATCGCAGCGGGCGGGTTAATCACCGTTAAATACAGGAGTCACTGCATGAAAATGATTCCCACTTACCTCACTCCCAGGAACTGAGGCTTCTCTCCAGGGGCTGCACACTCAGACTCCAGCTTCAGTGAATTGACATGGTTAATGGACAGCACAGTGGCAGCCACAAACCAAGGCAAGCCCAAGACAGAATTAAATGCTGTCAGGATGGCCAGGATGAAGAGATCGAGATGGTAGCCGCCGCCCTTCTGCAAAATTTAACAAGAATGTGACTGCATTAGTGTTTGGAAAATATTAAGCCTTTCAAGCTATGAAGATGATGTTAACAAAGTTTTCTTTAATTTTTTTTTTTAAATTCAATGAGTTGAAAGAAACCGACCTTAAGTTTGTGCTCTTTTCTGTTGACAATGACAGCAGTGATCTGCTGGTCCATGAACAGAAGGATACAGGCCAACAGGGCAGGAACCACAGCCACGATGGAAGTCCACCAAGGATTACCTGAAAAAGAGCTCATTGTACAGGACCTTCAAAACAAAAGAGGATGAAATAAGAACATGGAAAGAAATTGCTGAGGACAAGCTGCCTGCCCTGGCTCATCACTCCAAGGCTTGATGTCCTAACCCACTGGCCACTACACCTGAAAAACTCTTGGGTTTACATCCTTGGGCGGAATGACTGATTGGGGTTTGTGGTCATGGTGCCATAGGAAGGCACACGGGTCAACTCCCCTACCCCCCAACTGACATCCCATACTCCCTCACCCCTGGCTGGACGGGTGCACAACTATTAAGGAGAGCACCCACCCATCAAGCAGACCCAGGCTTGGGCTTATCACGTACCATTGAAAGGAGGAATGAGCCATCCACGGCCCTCCCAGGTTGGGCTGAACTCTGATGGCACCTCCAGCTTTGGGGTGTGGATGCCAATAGCAAAGTCTGTGGCACTCATGGCCAGGATGGCAATGATGACAGCAAAGTCACTGATGAACTGGCGAACCTGGTGAGGGATTTACTATTTAGTTTTTAACTCTTGAAATACAAAACTATGGAACTACTAGGAATTTACATGCAAATACAGATTTAGGATATATATAGGGTAGGTGATATAACTGTGAAGTATCTGTGTATGTGAATTTATTACAGCTATTCAGAGGATGCATACAGAGGTAATGATAAGGATAAAAAGTCAATGTGATTAGCTGGGTGACAAAGTTTTGCCTCTGAAGTATCATGATGAGTGATGAAAGTATTTCATGGGGAATGAGTAGAGCAAATATAGTTTACATTCAGTATTTTCAATTGAGACTGGAGGTTGTTTATGTGTGTGGCAGTTGCTTCATTCTCCAAAAATAAAGTAAATGCATCACTTTCCAATAATTTTGCGTCTTGAGATTTAATTTCATGTTATCTAAATAAAGAAACATCTAGGACATTAGTTTGAACCTCATTCTGCATAAAACCATTATTATTATCTACACTACTTTTCATAAGAACAAAACCCTACCTTGGCAGGGAAGAAGGCAGCAGACTTGAAGTCCTTAAGGTAGACAGAGATGAGGAAGGTGCCGAAGAAGAGGATCAGGCTGAGCAGGTACACGTCGGGCTCGTAGTGGATGCACTCGGGTCCCGTGCCTACCATGGTGCCATTGTAGAACTGCCGGCACCAAGAAACATTAGCAATTCACTGCTGAGAGTTTACTGGAAGATTGTCAAAACCATTAACACGGATAACTCATAATATCAACTAACACCTGGACCTAGAAGGAAGCATGTTTGTACATTTATTCTTAATTTTTTTCCCCCTCATATTAGCATACAGTACCTCATAACAGGTCTCGGACGTCATGTTGCTCCAGTCGGTAGAGTTCATCACTTCCTCCGTCTCGTTGAGTGGTACGCACATGCAATCTTTCATCACGTCTACATTTGTCTCCATGGGGTACTTGTCGCCAATCATCAGAACTTTCTCAACAGCCTTAGGTAAAAATATTGATTCATGGTTAGTTTGATTAATACTAAATGCCATTACGTTACTTTGCAGCGTGAGAATTATGCTGAGTACAGAATAAACAATGAAAGGGTGTTTAAGTAATCTGTGTCATATTTTTTACCTCAAACAAAATAATTTACCTTATATATAAAAATAAATGCAATCAAGGTAGCAAAGTTTTCTTCAGTGAAGCGAGTGATGAAGCACACCAAGGCTGAAGCATCAACGGCCACCAGGGTCATCAGGATGAGGCCGCTCCAGAGACCAATCCACAACCGGAATGAAAGGTAGTTCCAGGCCATGGTCCTGGAGGGCAGAGAGATCATTTGAGGAAAAGAATTTGTAGGCTATTGGGTAGTTGTTGGTCCCATGAGCCTTTAGATAGTTTGGTAGTTACTATGATAAGTTTTCCACTGAGAGCTAGTGTTAACCACTTGACTGCAGATTTCCTACAAGAAGACATGACCAAGCTACAGGTATGGAACAAAAAAGTGGCTGTTACAATTCAATGAAGAAAATTATAAAGCCATGCACCTTGGGAGGGGATATCCAGCACACCAATAACACATGGGAAACACTCCACTATCCACCACTGAGGCAGAGAAAGACTGGGAGTATGTTACCAGGCTACCAGTGAAAGCCAAATCTGTGCCAATCGCAGCGGACAGGTTAACATTGTGACCTAGTGCTGCACTTGTATCAGCTGCAGTTTCATCCCCAATAGCAAAAGACTGACCTCTCATCAATACATTTCTCTGCCCTTGAAACATCCTACATGGGCTGACTTATGGCTTGCTCAAAATACTGCATTCCATCTATAGCAAAAAGCATGGCTTACTTAGCCTAGTCTTTGCTCCTTGCGTCCAGAAATTCTCCTATTCCTCTTTTAACCCGGTAGCAGCGACGGGCCAAATTTGTGGCTTTACCATGTAGCAGGGAGAGGCCAAATTTGTGCCATGATATAAACCCCCCAAATAGATGATACATAATCTGATCACAAATGCTTTGATATATATTATGAAATGGTTTGTGTGAGGGGTGATTTTTTCTCATTTTTCTCGCTTGGAGGGACCATTAAGAAACATGATCCCCGCTGCTACCGGGTTAAATATTTTCCATTACTTTCCCCTTTCAGTATACCCTTTGCTTGCACATGTTGAATACTGTTACATCAGCCAACTGAACCCCACTGTACTAACATTTTACCTCTAGACCAAAGTTGCCAGACTGTCTTACTCAGCCTCTTATATTTACCGACTTCCGACCCAAAAACTGTCTCATGGACCCCAATAAGGAGATTCACTTAATTATAATTATCGTTAAAATAGTTAATTCCTGATGTTTCTTGGCAATAGTTAGGCGTCAGAAACCAGTAAATACTATGCTCTGAGTACAACAATCTGCCAACGGTGCTCTAGACAACTGTGTGACGTAATTCACTCAACTGCCTTTCAGAACTGTTGCTGGATGGGTGAGTCACTGTGCTTGCTCCTATCTTTCAATCTGACTTGGACGCTTGTATCTACAGTATTTTTATTTGTTTGTTCATCCATTTTCAAATATGCATATACTCATCATCATCATCATCATCTCATCGACGCCTGCTCCTAGGAGCTCCCACCAGGGGATGGCCACGGCAGAAGAGCTTCCAACTTTCTCTATCCAGACACTCCCTCCTTGCCTGCTCAAAGTTTCATATACTCACTACCTTAATAAAACTCCCAGGAGCACTTTTACTTATGTACGTGATCACTCAAAACTAAAATTCATATTATCCAGAGTTATCCTGGTGAAAGGCTGTATGTAAGTATAAGAACGTAAGGAGTCTTCAAGAGGCTGGACATGGACTACTTCATTACTAGGTGCCAGAATAAAGTTTTTCTTACTTGCAGAAGTCGTACAAAATGGTTTCAAACACCAAGACGGGACCAGTTGAGCCGAGGATAGTTAAGGGTTGACCAGAGAAGAAGCCGTATACGACTCCACAAATCAGGCCGGCAACGAGAGATTCCAGGGCAGCAATTCTGTTTTCCGTGGCTTCTCCGAGCAGACCTCCGAAGGTGATGATTGGGGTAAGGCATGCAAAGTAAATGAAGATGGTGGTGGCAATGGTCTGAATGGATATGCCGTCTTTGAAGTCGCTCAGGTACCACGGCTTTTTTCTCTTTATGTCATTTACAAGACCACCAAACAGCCTGCCGGAGCGGGTGAGTCCAGCCTCTTCTCGTAGCTTCATCTCTTCCTCCTCCTCATCAATGATTTCAACTGGCTTCTGGCTCTTTCGAGTCTCTTGAGAGGGAATAGCTGCAGGCGGTTCAATCCTGTGTAGAAAGTTTGTAGCATATTAGTACTTGTGTGATACTTGTTGATCTAAACTGTGTGCTGAAAACATTGAAGGATGGAAGGCGTAACAAGTCTCAGCACTCACCATAATGAAAATCTGTAATATCCCTCACTATATTATCAGCATTATACCACTAATTTCCTATATGGAGATAAAAAAACAAAGTTCTTAGTGTCTCAAACTTGCCTAATTGCTGGGTCCCACTCTCCTGGAGGAAGGACTGTGACAGCATCAAGGAATTCATCTATACCAGCCAGAAGGTGACTCCTGTTCTTTGCCTTGTAGGCCACATCATGGAACACTTCATCACTGAGAAGTGTTGCCATTGCTCTGCCTATCTCATGGTACCTTGGCAGTCCACCCTGTAAACAAATTTTCATAAACAACTCTCGAACTTGAACGAATGTGAAAGTATTTATGTAAATATTTTCATTTGTCACATACATCACACTGACAAACCAAGAGCTAATTAAATGGTGCGGGGTACAAATACTCACCACAGGACCCAGGATGATGTACAGGAACCTTGTGGGAACGGGCACCTCAGTCAGGTTCCCAAGGTTAGCACTCTGAGTGAGCCTTACAAAAGCAGTCACTGGTTTGTCTAAGAAGGGCACCTCCCCCACCAGGATGTTGGAGGCCTCGGCACCAGGAGGAATCTTACGCATAAAGTGAGTATTTCCCTGGAACAAAAATGCAAGACATCAGTGCAAAGTGATAA